>NW_023462374.1:0-19408 GCF_013731165.1 Rhagoletis pomonella
GTTCTCTCTGGAAAAAACTCGAATGTAATCATTACTAAAAATATTTTCAAACCGATTTCCGAAAATGAGGAACCGATTTCGATAACTCTTTTTTTATTGGATCAAGGGTGGTCCCATAAAAAATAATTTCTTTTAGAACCGATCATTGCATCATCAAGAAATTAACGGTACTCCTATGTTTTTTATATGAGAATTGAAGTCGGTTGTGTTTGTTGCTTAAAAATCACTTATTTAAGACCACTTCTTATTCTTTTATAGTTTTCTTCTTAAACAAAGAAATCAGCAAAAAAAACTATGAATATGATTTTTTCACACATGAACTTATTCTGAGTCCTACGAAACTACGATCACGTAGTGACGTATATATGTAAGTAACATATGGAAATATGCCGTTTTAAGTACGAGTATATACACTTCCCGATGTGGGTGGCCTTGTATACTCACTTTAATTATTATTTGTATTTATTTAATTTTTATGAATGTCTAATTCAATTCACTTATATTTTATCCGTTTAACCATGCGCTTCCCTCTACAACTAACGTGTTGCTTATATTCGCGACAAAAATCGAAATGTTTCATGTCCTTGGCTGCACAGCATCCTTTTATACCACAACTGTGTACTCACCACTAAAAAATGGGACGAGGTGTTGTTACTGGCAGAAACTTGTATGTACACACACATGTTTATATAAAAATCGTGCGAATGGGGTGTTTTTGCATTCAGCAACTACTGAAGCCAATGGGCAACAGCTGTGTACGGCACAACAACAATTCCAAGGATGCTATTTGCAATTAGACAGGGAGGAAACGATGTAGAAAAGGATACAAAAATAAAATGGCGTAAATGGTGACACCCTCTTCTAAGATTACAACAAATCTTTTAATGTAACCGATTTTATTGATTTATTTTATTTGTCTTTAGTCTTCATGATACAAATGAAACTTATTTTTATAACTTTTCTCTATTTCGTTAAATTTTATTTTTTTTACTTGAAAAAAGTCGTAAAATAATACTAAATAAGGAATACAGATCAGATGGTTTTATTTTGAGTGCATTGAGTCTTTTTTTATAAATTTTTTGTATTAATTTGCAAACCTGCAAGAAGCTTATAATTGATAGAATCCAATACAAAATCCCAGTTTCTAAATTTTGTTGTGAGACATAAATAACACAGTGCTACAAAAAAGAATAATGCTGAAATACCTGGGAAGTTATGTATGTATATTTTCTGGTAGGTCTTTTCGAGTAAGACAAGAATCGAAATATTAAATTTGACAAACACCCTCTTGAATTGTCGTTAAAAACCTGGTTTTTCGTACTTTTGCGCACTTATATGCCTATAACTTAGTTGGTTATGAACGGATTGTACGGAAAAAACGGTTTTCACTTGGGACACCATGCAATCCGTGCACCGTGCCCCCTATAGTTTCATATATCCTAGCTTTAAGTGCAGTGGTGGTTGGACCACATTTTCAGTTTTGAAGAATGGGACGCTTGAAACGTTTTTCCGGCCTATTTGATGCGATTCTCGCGATGGCCATACTTTGCGATCATAGAAAACGTCAAATAAAAAAAAAAAAACGGTCAAGCAAACATTTTTGAGTTGAATAGCCAAAAATAACATTTTTTCAAAAAATTTTTTCTCATATAAAGTTTAATAACTCTGTAAACTTTCATCTGATTCTCGAAAATAAACACTCGTTATTAAATTTAGTTTTACAATCAATTTATGGCTATTATGGTTTTCT
The DNA here is from genome assembly GCF_013731165.1 of Rhagoletis pomonella. Lineage (NCBI taxonomy): Eukaryota > Metazoa > Arthropoda > Insecta > Diptera > Tephritidae > Rhagoletis > Rhagoletis pomonella. Next base: position 1,751 of record NW_023462374.1, read on the forward strand.
TATAAAATAGCGCGTAAAAACCTCACCAAAATTGAAAACAGCGAAAAAAGTAAAAAAAATTGTGTTCTGGGTAAATACACACAGATCTTTTAAGGTTTTTTTATTCACATATATACCATTCGATAGGTCTAAGTTTCTTTTTAAAGCCTGCAAAATACTCGTAATTAACCAAGTTCGAGGCTTATAAGTGCGAAGAACCAGCTTTTCAACGGTAAATAAATTTTTTTGGGGTGTTTGGCGAATTTCATATTTCGATTCTTGTTTTACTCGAAAAGACCTACCAGAATATATACTTAACATCCCAGGTAGTTTTTAGTGTCGCACAGTGTAATTTACTTTAGCTTATTTTAATTTGACTCCCCTTATCTTATTGCATCTCAGTTTTTTACTGGTATTTTATTTTATTTTGTAATTTGGCTGTGGCTGAGTTGTTAAAGGTGCGTACTACCACTACGCAGGACCTGGGTTCGATCCCGGTGTCGAGTAACATCTAACACTTCAAAAACCGGTCGTCCCCCGGCAGGCAATGGCAAACCACCGAGCGTATTTCTTCCACGAAAAAGCACTCACAAAAATCCATTTGCCGTTCGGAGGCGGGGTAAAACTTTAGGCCCCTCGATTTCTGTAACAACATTTAACAAAATTTTATAAATCTTATTACCACCTTCCCTACTAGCCAAAGCACACGGCTATTAGATTAATCGATAACCGGAAGTACGCATTATCGATAATCATGAAGCCATTTATGCCATGAGCCGATCAAAGGACAGACTAACTAATTTTAAAACATCAAATCAATAAATGAAGATAAGAAATTATCAAAAAAGGGTAAAAAGGAAAAATAAATGAGTGCAAAACGGAATCGTTGCTTTTGTCCGGTAATGAATTTATCGATGTTGTATTCTCCGTGTGCGAAAGGCAGAAGCTATAAGCAGTTACAGCGTTTTTTCAATGCTTCGTATATATCCACAAATTTCACTTGCATCACAACGCACCCACAGCATTTCCGCGCATCGGCTTGTGTCGGCCGGTTAAAACCAACACTAGCCGTCATCGATTCGCCACTTCTCGCTCGCTATGTTTGAGTTCCGGTCGCTTAAAGAAGAATTTTGCATGTCAAAGCAACAACAAAGTTAGCCAGTACGGATAGACGATAGCGAGTTTGGTTGTACCGTACTGAGTTCGTTCGTTTCGCCACTCGCTAACTGTTGGCGAATCGATGACGGCTACTTTCAGCAGCTCTTCAGCACGGAAACGGATACAAGCGACATTTCCTTGAAGCATCTCGACACAAATAGCTTTGAAACGCTATTTAATAACAGTTCCACAGGCAAGAAAGTTTTAGTAGATAGTAGTGAAATACTTTTGATTCAAATAATTACACGTTTTATTTTTATTTAGCTTTTTGGGCACAGAAGTGCTTTATTCGCTATGACCCCATGGCCTCACTGCGGTCAGATCTTGGGCGAGAAAACCGATTTTGACACCATATACGTCGAAATTTCGCAAATTCGGGTATCGCTACAATCTGTGTGCAAGATGTGTTCAAAATCTTGAGGAAGCAGCTATTGGCTGGGTAGCACCAATGGTGGAAGTCGCCATTGCGCTAAAGCTTAAATAGGGATTGTAACACTCTTTCGTTACATAACATAAATGCATAACCAAATGTATTTATTTTTCCAGACCGCTGTTGACCACGTTTACATTTATCTTTTGGTGGCCATAACGCGTACCAACTGGACACTGTGGAATGCCATAACCCCGTAAAAAATTAATTACTAAAGTTTGTATTTCGTAAGCTCATTTTAAGAGCAATATATCTGCTCTGTGATAACTGGCACAGCCGTATCAGTGCTGTTGTAGTAAATATTCATCTCTTGGCGCTTGGCGGCACGAAAAATGGCGAAGGCGTCGACTGTGTTGAAAAATACAACGTATAGGAAGTCAAATGGATAGAGACGACAATGCCCAATGGTACTGTTTATAGTTTTTTTGTTTTGTTTTGTTGTGCTCACATAGTATTTGGCTAATAAACTACAAACGGTTTTGACGGACTAAGTCCACAGACGCATTAAGTGCAGATTCCCTGTGTAAAATTAGTTAAATTTTTAAATAGTTTTGTAGTACAGTTTGAGATATCATATTCTTGGATTATTTATTTGATCATTAATTAATGCCTTTTGCAAGTATCATTGCTGTAAGACAACGCATGAAATTCTAAATATACACGTAAATATACATATATCCGATTCTTCTTTTTTATAATATAAAATTATTTTAATGTTGCTGCTGCCGCTGCTGATCTCTTGCCACATTAACATCCCTTGTCATTGTCGATCAGTTGGTTTGCGGCTTCGACCATTCCACATTCAAAATCAAGTGATCATAGCCGTGCCCATTGAGAATTTCAATAGCAGCGGCGGCATCCTTACGTTGTTTGAAATGTACATAAGCAAAACCTTTGCAGAGACCGGTATTCTTGTCGCGCGCCAGATACATTTTGCTGTGCTGACCAATTTTTTTTACCAACTCATCCAGATCGGCTTCAGTCATAGACTCGGACAAATTGGAAATGCGGATAGCTGCGGTATCATCACGTCCTCGCATGCCTATACCACCTTTTTGGCTGTCCTTAAGGAAGGGTGGAACATACTTGCCAGATTTGGGCGCTTCGACTGCCGCTGTAGCGGCTGCAGCAGCTTTCTTTTCCATTAAATTCGTATCCATGGCTGTACCCTTGTACGGACAATTAACCGACCAATGCTCACCATTACATATACGACACTTGGCGATGTTCTTTGTTGGATCCAGAAGAGGATCATTGGCTTTCTCCTCTTCTTTGGAATTAAGGAATTGCATGAAGATTTCTTCGGACACCATTGTGGTTTGCGAATTTGGACCGGGTTTGTCATTCTTTGAGTCACCGAATTTAGACCAGGTACGACGTTTGGCTACAGTTTTTGGCACGACTTGCTTGGATATTTTATAGGTACGCACAACTTTTACCTTTTTGTCATCTTTGTTGTATTTATATTCTGTGACGTATTTGTAGCCGTTTTCAATGGTCTCAGTGGTAGGTGGCAGTCCTCCATAGTCGAGCTCTACCTCATCGGCCCAAGAGGATTTAATCGTATCAACGCCAGGCATCTAGTACACATAAGTTTAAATTAATGCCTGATATTTAGGAAATTATACAATTTAACCAATAATATCACCTTTTGTGCGGATAATTAAGCAACAAAATCAGAGAATACACACGCCACGAGTTAAACAGCAAAAATTTAGTGAAAAAGGAACGTCAACACAAAATGACAAATAGAGCTGTCAAAAATGTATTTGTTAGGAAGTGTACGGAAAGTTTAAATGCAGGGTTGCATAAAAAAGCTTAACCTATGGCGACAAAAAAATCCTTTGTAATACAAATTGTTCCTGATATCTGATATACCAAACAATAAATGCAAACGATTAACCGTAGATCGAGCTTAAAAAATAATTCATAAATGAAGCCATGTATCATTTTTGATACATACTATAGTTCATAGGAAAAACTGATTTATTACAAAATCTTACTTTAGAGTTTTAATATGTTTATTTTTATTGCTACATTATATGCAAGTATTTTTTAAGAGTTTACATGTTTAGGTGTTATTTATGCAATCTATGCAAACATTTTTGGCATGTTTGTCATTACAGCACGGCTTTTTACATGAAAAACAGAATGACGAAGTCCACTTATTTTTGTTTTCTCCAGAATGAAAGCATTTTTGACACCTTGCGCGGTTTTTTTTCGCAGACTTATCAGTTTTTTGTTTTTTTTTTATGGGCCAGCATCATTATCATTAATAACGGGGATATTCTTACTTGAGAGTTTCGAAAGCAGCGCCAGAGATAGTTCATTTCTTGGGCCTTGTTTACGTTTTTCCATATAAGACTTTGCCAACGAAATTGCCAACTCATGCAGGAAACATTTACGTTTTGTGTGCTTTTGAGTTTGCTTCTAATTGGGGTCGATTTCGTTGTATAAAATAAAAGAATTCAAAGCGGAAATATCAATAATGTTGGAAAATACCGCCATAGTCCAACGATTATTTTTACGTTTACAACTGTAGCAACTTAGCATTTTGTCAACCGTGTCCACGCCTCCCTTCGTTGAGTTATAAAAAGAGATTATTTCGGGCAACTTTTTTAGAGTCATCCCCAATATTAGGTGCGTGATGCATTGTACTCATGACAAGTGTACACTTGTTTTTATGACTGATGTACGAAACGAGACTGGTATCAGGAGTAAAGGCAAAAGTTGATTCATATCGTGGAATTTTTTTGCAATTCAGTAGCTTTGGGGGAATAGATCTTTTATTTTTGCGCATAGTTCCAACCATTGTCATATTCTTTTGTAATAGTTTTTGGCCAAGGCTGTGAGATGAAAAAAAAATTGTCCATGGTGACGTTATGCCCTTTTAGTCCATCAACTAAATCAAGAACAACCTGTTCTCCTTGATTCCTCTCAGGATTTCCTGTCACACCTTTTCCCAAGTAGGGCTGTATTTTCCATACATAGCATGTGCGTGAATCAACAAGTAGCCAAAATTTTAAACCATATCTCTCTGGCTTCGATGGAATGTACTGGCGAAATTTACAACGACCATGAAATCCCAATAATTGCTCATCCACAGTAACAGAATCAGTAGGATTGTAGAATGTGGGAAGCCGTTCAGACCATTTTCCCCAAAGGTTTCTAATTGGTGCGAATTTGTCATCATTTCTTTGGCCTCGTCGGGTGAGCACATCATCAAAACGAATGACTTTGTGGATATATAAAAATGTTTTCTCAGACATAATTGACCGAAATATTGGCCGTCCACAATATTCATCAAACAAATCATGCAAAGTTTCATTTTTGGATCTGATAAACATATAGTAGTTATAAGTTTATATTTTTTTAAACTTTTCTGTTTTTAAACTTACTTATATACACCGGCCAGGAATAATACGGCCAAGTAGGCATGAAATAAATCCTCGTAAATTTCGATATGGTTAGACCCATGTATATACTTTCCGTAGTTGTTTGAGTTATCAATTACAATTTTTGATAGTGACGGCGGAAAAAGTAGTAGGAATGAATCCCGAATATTGTTCACCCGGCTGGATGCAAATCTTGTTACACCTAAAGCCCAGTAATCTTAATTCTATGACACTTCAATAAACAATTACTACTAACCTGGGCGTAAATTTATGATATTTTCTCTCCCCAATCGACCAGTGGCGTAAGGCTCGCTACGCCAAGTAGTACCATCTTTTGCTATATACATTGGATCAGCTTCTGAAGTACTGCCAATAATGTCATCCGGTTCAGGTAAGCAGCTTTCAGACGAACTGCTTTCAATTTCAGTTTCAGGATCGGAAACATCTTCATCCTCTTCACTCTCATCCAGTACTTCATCACTAGTTCCTCAAAGGTCAAAAACCGTGGACGCGACATTGTTTTGAATACACACAATTATGTGACAAAATAAATGAATCTTCAAAAAAGCACCCCAAGAAATAAAAACACACCACAAATACCAAAAATCGCGTAGCGAATGACGTGCACCGCAGCAAAAAAACCTTTGAATTGCCATATGTATCAAAAATGATACATAGCTCGAATTATGAAGTTTTTGAATTTCTCATGGCCTACTTGCAAAATTTTTTGAAAATATGTTTAAAAATAACAGCAATAACAAAATAAACATAGTCGCGAAGAATGCAGCACTCAATTTTTTTTTTAAAGAAGTTATGATAAGATATAAAACAAAATGTATCATTTTTGATACAAAGCTCGATTAACGGTTAATATTTCATTTTTAAGCCCTGTATGCAGCTGTCAAGAAAACGGTCAAGAAAAAATTGTTATTATTTCGCGTGTGTGTCCAAGGAATTTTGACATTTTTGATACCTCCAGCCTGTTGCCTCACTCTTTCCTCAAGAAATAATGGAACGGGCATATATTTCTGTTGCAAACCTGGGTTGCCTTGTGCTCTTTTTTCACAAAAAACTTTAGACAACCGTAGTAGAAAGCGTAGTAAATTTCTTAAGAACTGCCTACTGCCTGAAGGAAATTTGACTTAAGAAAATTTCTTAGCCATTTCTTGTACGTCATTTTATATAGAGTTTTTGCTTTTCTTGAGAGCTGCATACAGGCCTTTATAATTAAAATAATCACAGCATGATACCAATAGTTCAAGAAATTCCACCCGAAAGTCATGAACCAAAAAGACAAGATCACGCGGGCAGGAGACTAGCCCGTTAAGGCCCGTCCACATAAAACTTTGGCGTTGCGTTGGCGTTGGCGTCGCTTCAACAGCTGACTATGAATACATGAATTCAAGTGCAGCCGTCCACATAGCCAAAATTCGGCAACGCTCACGCCAACACAAAGCAAAAAGATGGCCAACTCTCATCTTTTCGCGTGCGTTGCTCGTCAGCTGTTGCAAATAAATAAAATTGTGTGAAATATTTTCCCTTTTTAATCAAGTGCAGGCAAGAAATATCGTTTTTAATGCAATTATTGATATTAAATATTAATTTATCTGAAGTTAGTATGTTAATTTAGTCACCCAAGCATTCGCTGCCAAGCGTTCATTGTAGCAATCATTCTTTTAACGTGCGTTCTGTCAAACCAACGCCAACGCCAAAGCCAACGCGAAAGTCCTATGTGGACCGGCCTTTAGAATCGCATTAAGGAAAAAAGTTGAACGATTTTGACATTAGCCGTTTATTTACATTTCTTCGTTGTTTACAATTTGGTGGTGGCTTTTTACTGCAATTTTCTTCATTTTCGCTTGTGACAACGTGTGTACACATAAGATAAAGAATAATTTAACACAACGGCATGATTTTTAGAAGAATTTGCATAATAAAAATGATTTTTCATGCGTTCAACAATTTCGCGGTTTTCTCCGTTCTCTTCGTTGTTTACTTCTTACAGCAAAGATGGCTTCGAGATTTCGGCAGCTAGAAAATAACTTTTTTCGTTCTTTCCGTCCCGCGTGATCTTGTGTCTTTCGTTCATGCCCGAAAGTGTTTAATTGTGAACTCCACTTTAGAAGAAGAAGCAGAGTGTAAAATTTTCTATTTTTTAAATTATCGCGCTTTGTATTTGCTAGCGGAAAAATTTTTAATTTCAGCAGCAAAATGTCAGCAAACAGCACCACACCAACTTCTTCAAATAGCGCGGCTTCTATTTCACTAAACTCCACCGCCAGCGGTATGGAGGACATACAGTATTTGCTTTATCTGGAAACTTTGCGGCGCTTTCGGGATGACGAAGCTAATATTAAGCGCCAAGTGGATGAGAAGACTCGGCAGTATTTGGAAGTCAAAGAAGATTACTTACAGTCGTATGCCAAGTACGTGAAGCTGACCACTTTGGCGGCAACGCGTTGCGCTTTGCTAAGCGATACTCGCTTGCCCATTGCCAAGATAACAGCAGCCGAAAAGGAGGTCAGCGTTATTGCACATAAACTAGCTGCTGGCGATGTTATAGAGTCGATAAGTGAGGCAGACGTTTCAGAATGCAGAGCCAAATTGGAGGCTTGTAAAACACATGAGAAACTAAAACAATTGCGTCAGGAATTAGCCGAGAGTAAAGCTACTGTGCGCGCCGTGCAAACAGCTACGGAAACTGTGGAGGCCACTATTGAGACTGCGACGCTGCAAAGTTTGGACTACTTGGTGGATGAGGTTGGACATAGGGAATAAAATAAAAACACTTCGATTTTTAGGAGGGTTCCAATTAGTTATTTATTGGCTTCAATTTTTTAATTTCACGCCGATTTGCATTGCATGATTTATAGATTGGTAGTAGGGTGGCATACTGAACTAGCACATTTCAATCATTTCTAGCAATTTTACCAGTGGAGCGGAAAAGAGAATAAATAAAGGCGGGGGAAAATCATCAATAGAAATTGGTACTAGGGTAACTAATGCGCATAAGGTTGGGTATTTTTGTTTAATGATGTATGAATGTGTGTCTCTTAATCTTGCTAATGAACTTAAAACAATTTATAACTTAAAATGTCATGTGCTTAAGATTTACCACTTAGAGCGCTTAGACCAATCTTTGGGGGTCCAATGTAGGCATTTAGAATCTATGCGAATTTTGCGTTTATCCATAGCCTTCTTGTGTTGATCGATAATATCGCGACTGATGCAAACTATATATTGTCCTTTGTAATAGTTTATAAGATTCAGATTTTGTAAAGTTGATATAACATCTTCTTTCTTGATGGAAGTGCATTCACAGATATCGCTAATAGAAATAATAAATATGTAATAATGAATTTTAGATTAAAAATTAATCCAAGCTTGTTCCATACTTAATTGTAATGGTGGGCTTTTCGCCGTCGCTGGTTGGCTTTTGGCTTATGAAAATCTCCAGAATTGTTTGAGCCCAATAGGAGCGGTACGAAAGTAGGCCCAAATCTGACAAAGGCTTTTCAGGCGAACCCGTTTTCCCTTCAAATTTTGATAGCTCATAGCTGAATTCAATCAACAGCTTGCCATATCCTTTGCGCTGATAAGGAGGCATTGTGAGTATACAAGCAACATTGTAATCTTCCGTGCTCTCTTTCTCTTTCGAAAAATAGCCGACGATGTGGAAGCCGCGCGAATCGAATTCTGTCATAACATAGAATAGAAAAGGATCCGTATCGTAGTAAAGTGTTTTATGGTCCAAGAATAGCTTAGCCAACAGGCATAAATTCTGCGCATAGACCTTATTTTTACGGCCGTCTATTTCGAAAAAGGATATCGTATGTTTACGATAGATCTCATTGCCAGGCGGATGGCGTAGGTTGCACTTCGCTAAATGCCGCTCAAGACATTTGCGACTTTTGCGGTACTTTAAGCAAAATTCGCAAATGTAGATGCAGGGCATTTGGCATAGCTCCTAATGGAAAATTTTTATTTAGTAGTTTAGACAAAAAATTACAAAAATCAGCTACCTGTGGATACGGTGAAAAATACCAGGGTTTTATACGGTGTTTACCCAACTCGATCATTTCAACATTTTTCATGCGCGTTACCACGTCATCCTGATGTATAACCATACTGCCTGATTGACGTGGTGTCGCGTTTTTACCATCTTGTGAAGCCTCCTCAGATACAGACACTGGCGCTAGTGTAGTGGTTAGGACAGCAACTGATGGCGCAAGCGTTGATGCTATCAAAGACGGTGGTATTTCAGGGACCAGAGCAATAGGTGGCACAGGTACCGAATTGAGCTAATAAATTTGGCTGTGAGTTAAATGTAGTTAATAATTATTTATTGTATACTTTTCTCTTGCGGTTTATCTTCTTTTGTAGTGCTGCTGCCAAAACAGCATTTCCATTGACCATTTCATTACTGGCGGCAGGTTGTGGTGAAGTGGGTCTTGAAACGCTACCAGGCAGGGATGAATGATGTTTCTTCGGTGTTGTTACGCCTGTGCTGGCGCCTGTCTGTGTGCCATCGCGACGCGGAAACTGCACCTTACGTGTGTCGACATCCTCTTCGGTAACCCATTCATCAAGACGCTTATTAACTGTAATAAAATTTATATTTTCGATGTAAACTGTAATTTTAGTACAAATATTAGACTTTAATATTACAATCAACATAGTGCACATAAAACTGTCGTTTGCCCTCATGATCCTTAATGCTAACTACTTCTGCGAGGGGCCAATCTTCAGTCTTGTGCATACGCACAGGTAGTCGGCAGCCTTCGGTAAGTGCGCCCTAAAAGTCGGTATGAAATGAATAGCAGTTATTATTAGAATAGAAATAACTACTGTACATGCGAATAGGGTTAAAATTCGTAAAATGAGTTCGAATTATGGCTAAAGATCATTGTTTACAAACAATTTTGCAGGTGATGCAGCCGCTGGGCCATCAGAGGAGTAATAACCAAAATTGTATTTCTACCACTCCACTAACTTACCGTGGACTCGCAAATCGATGCTACATCCTCATCGAATTCGATTTTCTGTGTTATTTTCATATTTATTGCGTTAAACTGTAAAATACTGCAAAATCTTCCACAGCCCAACTGTTTACAAATTATTTGACTTTTTCAGAATGCTTCTTATTTTTCAAGTGACATGTCACAATGGCAAATAAAACAGCTGTGGCGTACTTGATAGGAGCTGAACATGCTTGACTTATTAAAAATATTTGATTTAATAAATCGTTTTAAATAGTTCCTTAATTAATGAAATAAGATATGTTTCTGTTTTACAAAACTAAAATAGTTTTATTAATTCACGTTTTATTTGAAAACATTTTCTTCGAAATTCCCCCGTCTTTTGCTTGTCTGACGTACATGTGCCAGGGTTGCTCGCACCTCCTAAACACGTGTTTACATTTGTTTCTGTGGTCATCAACCGGGCAGGAGCTAATTTTGTGTCAATTGCAGTAGTCTTACTGAATCTTCAGCGTTCTGCACAGTAAATATTATTTTTATTCGATAAAAATGGGCCGCAACCGAAAATCAAATCCATTTGCAGCAAAGAAACGCCAAAAGCGTGAAAACGTAAGTGAATGGGAGTTGTTTTAGCCACTTGTTTTAATAACAATACACATCTCGTCAAACAGCAGGGAGTGGACCCACGCCCGGTGCGTCAGGAACCGTACGAAGATATCAAACGTGATAATGCTGCCTTCATAAAATACTATCAGTTGCAAAATATCTGCGCCGATGAGGCTGACTGGGAGCAATTCCTAGCCAAAATACGTGATAACTTGCCAGTTACATTTCGTGTGACCGGCTTTCGTGGAGAAGCCAAGGCTTTGCTGAACATTATCGAAAGTGAGTTGTTTGCCGACTATGTCGAAAGCGTCGCCGAACTGCATGGTGTTCCTAAAGAGGAAGTAAAACGTCCGTTGCCACTACCTTGGTATCCAGATGGGTTCGCCTATCAGCTGCAGCTGACACGCAAAGATATACGCCGCTCAGAACCGCTATTCCGTTTGCACAATTTCTTAATAACGGAAACAAATGCTGGTAGCATAAGTCGCCAAGAAGCGGTGTCAATGATACCACCACTAGTATTGGATGTACAACCTACCGACAAGGTGCTGGATATGTGTGCCGCGCCTGGCTCAAAGACAGCGCAACTAATTGAGGCGCTGCATAGTGCGCCGGAGAAGCATAAAATACCACCGGGCTTTGTGGTTGCCAATGATGTAGATAATAATCGCTGTTATATGTTGGTGCACCAAGCGAAAAGGCTTAATTCACCTTGTTTCGTGGTGACCAATCATGATAGCAGTTTCTTTCCTAATTTACTGGTAGGTAGTTATGTGGTTTAAGTATTGTACATTAACAGTTTTAGTAACAAATGTTTCAGGAAAGTAAAGCAGATGGTAGTAAATCAATATTGAAATTCGATAAAATTTTATGCGATGTTCCATGCTCTGGTGATGGCACGCTACGCAAGAATCCTGACATTTGGACCAAATGGAATTTAGCACAGGCCTACAATTTGCATGGGTAAATAATCAACTATTTTTATGTGACACTAATACAAATGTTTTTGCTTGCAGTATTCAGTATCGTATTACACGTCGTGGCGCTGAAATGCTCAGCGTTGGCGGCCGCTTAGTCTACTCGACCTGCTCCTTAAATCCTATTGAGAATGAGGCTGTGTTGCAACGTATTATAGCTGATGCAGATGGCGCTTTAGAGATTGTAGATGCTTCGCATTTAGTGCCAGGATTAAAATATAAGCCTGGTATGACCAGTTGGAAGTTGGCAACAAAGGAAGTTGACCAAATATTTATCAATTTCGATGAGGTGCCTGAAAAGTATCACACTATCATTAGACCTAATATGTTTCCGCTGCCACAGGAGCAAATTGAAAAAATCGGTTTGGAAAAATGGTACGTGAAAGCTGTTAAATTAACGTTTATTAGTTAACAAGTTCCAAAATAAAACATGCTTACAGCATACGCGTGCTTCCCCACCTTCAAGACTCTGGTGGTTTCTTTGTCGCTGTCATTGAAAAACGTCGTCAATTACCTTTCGAGAAGAACGATTTACAGTCGCTGCTCGAAAAGCCCAAACCCGAGGTGAAATTAGATGAAAATGGTCAACCTATCGAGGAAAAATCTGTGCCATGGGGACCACAGCGAAAGCGCCGTCGTCTACATGGCTACAAAGAAGATCCTTACATATTCTTCGAGGAGCAGGACGCCGATTGGGATGAGCTCAAATCATTCTTTGCTCTCGATGATACGCTAAATAAACGTTGCCTGCTCACACGCTGCGTCACCGATAAGAAAAAGAATATCTACTACTGCTCAGAGCCTATACGTGATATGGTTTTGTTAAATGAGGATACCATAAAAATCATTAACACAGGCGTGAAAACTTTTGTACGCTGCGAGAATCGTCACACGATGCATCCGTTCCGCTTGGCTCAAGAAGGTCTGCAGACATCAAACGCATTTATGGGCGCTATACGCCGCATAGAAATCTCAAGGGAAGATTTGATTTTACTGCTCAATTGTACGGATCCCACTAAGCCACCTTCAACGCTGCAGTTGGCACCGGAAACTCAAGAGCGTTGCAAAGAATTGGGTAGGAAACAAAAATTATCAATTAGCGATAGCTAGTATTAATAATTTTAACAGGTGTTGGCAGCTGTATATTGAAATACGAGGATCCACGTTTCACATTATTCCTTGTGGGTTGGCGCGGTTCTTCTAGCTTGCGCGCCTATGTGGACACCAATGAGACAGTGCATGTATTGCGTCTATTGGGTGCCGATATAAGCAAGTTTGGTAAGTTATTACAATCTTGCTAAGCTACAGGAGTAGAGAATCCAAATTTTTTTTTCCTTTTCCGCAGAAGTCAACAAGTATGAAAAAGCTAAAGAGGCTGCGGCTGCCGCAGCGGCGGCGGCTATTACGGCTGCTGAGGCGCCAAAGGCTGATGTGCCTGCTGACGAGAAGGAAATGGCTGTGGATGAGCAGGAGGAAATCGCTGTGACTTCAACTGAGACAACCAATGATGTGGACGTAGCGCCAGTCGCCGAATAATTCAATTAGCTAGCGTACAATTTAAATATTATTATTGTTAACCTTTAGTTACGATATACATTTTTTTTTGTAAAATAACACAATGATACACTCATTTGTGTATGCATTAGTTAAACGAAAAATTGTTGTTTGAAATGCAAATTTATTGTATATGAGCAGCTGATTAAAAGCCCATAGCACACCCTCTACAATCGGATATAGGCAACCTTAACGTACCAGATTTATATCAGTTTTTATTTTGTGTTCCATATCAAAAAATGCAGATATAGAAAACTTTAGTAATCGCCTGTGACTATGCTTCTTTCTGGTATTGGAAAAGAAATCTAAGCCAATGATATGCAAGTAGCGCCTTTAGTCAGTCTTCAATTTTCTTAGCCATACATTGAACTGATCTCTGCTGTAACAACAAACGGAGAAATCACAGTTGAATGCTCTCCTGATTTTTTTGGTAACTAGCTGATAAGCCAAACGATCATAAAAAATGCCGATATTATCAACGTGATAACCCAATATACAAATCTAGAAAGAACGGCTGATTAGATACATTCAAAAATATGCAAAACTAAAGAATTTATGAGCAGCAAATGGTGTGCGGCTGAAGGTTAAAAGCATAGGATGGAGTAAATTAATTTTCATTTTACCCACTGGCCTTAAGTTTAGAGTCGAGACGAGCAGCGCATAGCAGTGAAAATGTGGCTGCAGAAATTACTGAATTATTGGATATACTGTGGTTTGTGCATTGCGGCGATAAGCGGCGAGGTAACAAGCGCAGAAATTAAACAACTATAATCAAAAACTAAAAAAATCTTACACAGCCAACTCTTCCTACTGCTGACTACTATATTGGCGCTGTGGTTGAATTTCCGGCGCGTACGGTAAATGGAGCTGCGTCCACCCGAGCGCGCATACGTCAATTTGAACGACTGCTCGAGGATGCCGCCATACGTCCAGATATTGTGGTGTTCCCGGAGGATGTGTTAAACGATCGCGAAACCCCGATAGTCGTCCCCACGCCCAGCGACACTGTGGTACCTTGTGGCGTTGATGCCGCTCTCTACGATTACATCATCAGCGAAGTATCTTGCTATGCGCGCTCCTTGCAATTATATCTGCTAATCAATGTGGTGGAGGTGCAGAACTGCACACAATCACATGAAATCGCAAATTTAATTGCCAGCTGCGCCATTTACAATACGAATGTAGTGTTCGATCGTGGCGGTGCTGTGATCTCACGTTATCGCAAATACAATTTGATAGGCAGTGAATGGCTGTATTTCAACTATACGTCGCAGCCAGAGGAGGAGGCCATATTCCACACCGATATGAATGTTACATTCGGACATTTTACGGACATGGATTTGTTGTACGCGCGGCCGGCGCAGGCGCTTGTGCAACGGGGCATTATGGATTTTTTGCATCCCAGTAATTGGCAGTCGGAGTTGCCTTTCATGTCAGGTGAGTTTGGGTGGTGGGCCGCGGGGGCCAATTAGCAGCTCTTGGTTGCCCACACAATCTGCTCCGTGTGTCAGAACACCCTAGGATTGTTCTATAGTAAAAAAAGGTATACCTATTTTTTTATTTTAAAATTAAAAAAATATTTAGAGGTCGCTCAAAGCGATCAAAGTTTTCTATGTATTTTTATATGGAAAAAATAACTTTTCGTAGAAATGGCATAGAATTGTGGAACATCAATATTTTTCGATCGGAAAGCTCTGGTTCTCATCAGGAGACTTTCAGTAAGAATACTTAATTGTTTATTTAACAATTTTTTAATATTATGATTTTTTATTGGTCCTGGCGGACCTACATATATATTATAGTTGCGATGAAAAAATGCTTAAATAAACAATTGGGTACTATTGCTGGGAGTCTCCTGCAGAGGAACAAAGTTTTCCGATAGAAAAATATTGATTTTTAAGAATTCTATACCATTTCTACGAAAAGTTTTTTCCCCTCTAAAAATACATGGGAAACTTTGAGCGCTTTGAGCGACCGCTAAATGTTTTTTGATTTCAAAATAAAAAAAATAGGGGTATATTTTTTCGGTATAGAAAAATCCTAAGGGGTGAGAACATAAAAATTCCGACTTTATTTTTTCCACATGTGTTTTTGGACCACCCTAATTTCGCTGAAGTTTTTGTTATGCGTCTTTTTTCGCGGTCAACTTTTGAGCTCGCGCCTTTATTTGTGTCTAGTGACGATATGGTATTTAAAATGCACCACAATTATTGGCACTCAAGCCTGGTAAGGCTAGCATAACTACCTACGCCATTTCGATCCTGGGGATCGACGTCTAAGGGACCTAAATTTGGAGATTCGGAAACTGGTAAACCAACATAAGCGGAAAAAGTGGGAGGATCATTTGAAGACCTGCAACTTCGTCCCTAATGTGAGTAAGCTCTGGTCAACCGTGGGATCCCTGCCTAATCCAACGAAACGTGAAAACAGAGTGGAAATCTCATCGTAGCCAAAGAAATGCGCGAGCTATTTTATCGGGCAGTTCATATTGTATCTTTCGGTATTTAAGGCCAAGCAATGAGTGATAAGTGCCCAACTGCACCACTTGCATTCAGCAGCGGTGAAGTCCATCCAAAGACCTTGGACCCAAAGGAATTTGCATGATGATGCTAAAGCATTTGGGTCACAAAGGTTCTCAACTTGTCAAGGGTCACTCGCATTATTCATGATGTTTGGAAATCGGGGAGAGTAATCCTACTGCTGAAACCGGGGAAGCTAGCCAACAAAGCAGGGTCTTATCGTCCAAAAATGCGCGTTTCCCCGGTCGCGAACACACTAAATATCTTGCTACCCCTGCACAGCACAATAACAGCACTTACCGCCATAAACCATGAAATGACTCGTGGTCTTAGCTGTAACCGCCCATATGAGAGACCAGTTCCAGAAGCGTTGGACCTGTCAGAGGTGTTTGACACCCTTTATCACTCCACGCCACTGGAAAACATTGAGGCTTCCTCTCTCTCCTGGGGACTCAAACGGTGGTCGGAGGAGTATATGAGTGGTCGGCAGTCGTCAGTAACCTTTTGAGAACAAACATCATAGCCTATAACAATTAAACATCGAGTGCGCTCCCCTACTGTTTAACTTTTATATTTCGAAGCTTGATATACCATAGCAGGGAATTTCCCTGATCTCATACACAGACGAATGTTCGATATTGGCGTCTGAGAACGGAATTGATGACCTCTGCCTGAAAGTAAACGGCTACCTCTCCGAATGTGCTCGCTTCTTCACTGAAAAGAGCCAAACCACCTCCCCAACCGCCTTTACCACCTGGACGACGGAGGTCAGGCTTCATCTAGGCATTCACGTCCTCTTTGTGAATCATGAGGACGTTTACTTTTTGCAGAATCAATTTCAACATTGAATATGTTTTTTTTTAAGTTTGTTCATACGATTCCACTTTGGGCCTGAAGCAATATAATCAACCACAGGAAGTAACTTGAAACCAACTAACAACCAAACGAACGCAAGCTTCAAAGAGATAGGCAGGAAAGGCCGGTGGTGGACAATCTTCAGTGGGGGTCTCTTAGCTATTTAGAGATAGCACATTGTATCATTTGAATATTTGTTGCGTATCGGCTCGTCCCTTCGTCCTCCGCGTAATTTTTTTTTTTGCAAAAGTCTTTGCTCCACCTAAAACCCCATTAATCTCTCCCCCAAACAGCCGTTCAACTGCATCAGTCGTGGGCATATAGCAACAATGTCAATCTGCTGGTTGCAGGCACCAACGATCCACGTAATGGCCGCAGCGGCAGCGGTATTTATGCAGGAAAATATGGCGCGCTAACTGCCTCCATGACCAGTGACGAAAATCAGAGTAAACTGCATCTAAGTGTAGTGCCTAAGCAAAGTGTTGCTAACAGCACAGTCATCCAAAGCCTACGGATCAACCAAAATAGCCTCAAACAGCAGCAAAATCAAACTCAGCGCGACAGCAGCAGCGGCGTGCTCGATCGCTTCACCGGCGTTGTGTTAGCGCGTAGCAATGATATCGATTTGTATGTGACTGTACCGATACCGAATGAGGTGACCAACAATATGGCGTTGCAACAACAAATTTGCCACAATGATTTATGTTGCGATTTTTATATTAAACGAAGCGTGAATCCGCTAGCGAATGCTTCCACCACCAGCTACTACTATCGAATGGCTGCTTTTCGTGGCATCGGTTCGTTTCTCAACACTGAACCCAATGCGGTGGCGGTTTGTGCGATCCTTTCTTGTACTGGCGATCATATATACACTTGTGGACGCATCTATTACGAATCGGTGGAAGTGGTGCCGCAGTATAGCTTTGATGAGGTTCGCATACGCGGCAATTTTACGCGCGGAAGTACGAGCTTGTTGACACCGACGAGTGTAAATCAGTTGCTCATGCCGTTGACGGTGGACGAGTTCGAATGGCAGGTGCAGGAGTATAGGTGAGTTATGCAATTGGACTACGTTTTCTGTCACTACGTTTGATTTACTTCTGCTTGTTTTTTTTTTTTTAGTAGCAACATTTCATTGGCCAAACTCACTTTACTCCAACCGCGTTCAGATCTCTTGACTTTTGGCATATACGACAATTATTTTTT
>NW_023462375.1:0-19408 GCF_013731165.1 Rhagoletis pomonella
AGGAGCTTGTCTTTATATATTAGTGTAGGTAACACAGGGCAACACCGATTTTGATGCGGCAAATGTTGAAGCTGGTTTTAATAGGCTTTTTTTTGCTGATTAAGAATACGTAAGTATAATGTTTCCATCAGCTCCAGATTTTGAGAAAAATGTGGTGAAAGTGTACAAAAAATTTTTTTTAGCTCTAGCAATGAAACGAAAGGTCATAGAACCTTCCAATTAGGCATGAATTAAGGCTTGGGCTTCTGACTTCAATCCTTGAAAGTACCATTCCTGCACCTTGACCCTAAGGCTACCTATAGTCATTTATTTAACAGCTAACACCAACTTTTACATCATTTTTGACGATAAAAAGTAAATGAGTATAGGTGACCATTAGGGCAAGGTGCAGGAATAGTACTTTCAGGGATGGTAGTCTGTAGTTCTAGCTTTAATTTAAGCCTAGGTGGAAGGTTCTATCAACTTTTGCTTAATTGCGGTAGGAACTCAAACTTCCCGAAATCAGTTATTCCTGTTCAGCAAATGACTATAAGGGCTGGTTACTCCAACTCAACTTAGTTAAGCCAATTTTCTCGACTCAGTCAAGAATAAGCTGTGTAAAACGTAGGCTAACTTTTTACTCAAGTCCAAAAGTGGCTAAAATAAGTTAAGTTGAGTTGGAGAAACCAGCCCTAAGTGACCATCAAGCAAAGGTGCGGGAACTTGCTTTAATCAAAGCCTAAGTGGAAGGTTCTACCACCCCTTGTTTCTTTGCTAGAGCTTCTCAAATATTGCAAAAAACTCCATTTTTTGACAATTTGACCTCGGTTTTTCTTAAAATATGGAGCTGATGGTAACTTTTTGCTTACGGATTCGGAATCAGCACAAAAAAATCTGTCAAAATTAGCGTTAACATTTGCTGCATAAATTTGTTTTCCATTTTTGTTGGCCTGTGTAATAAGTATCAATCATATCATATATGTTAACCCAGCCAATAAGCTACCTACGTGCTAAATTTCAAGCAAATCGGACCATTAATAAGACTGTTTCGAATAGTTCGGTCTCTGACCCACTTAACGGAAAAAATTAATCCTATATGCTAATCTAGGCAAAAGGCTACCAAAGAACCAACTGCATTTTTTTAAGCATAACTCGACCCCTGCGCCAACTATCGGAAAAATTAAAACTTTATTCACTCCTTCTTCTAAACACGATTCCAAAAGAGCAGCACCCATTCGAATCAGTTATGAAACATAGGAGAAAAATGTTCCCAATTGATTCAAGCTCCCAATGAATTTCACAATTATCTGAAATTTTCCAAGCTTTCGTCGAAAAAAATTCAAATTTTTTGCGTTCTTCCGGATTTTTATGAGTTTTCCACTTAGAATTTTCTATTTTACCATTCGAGAGCCATCTCGAAGTAATTTTTATATATATAGATAGATATACGTATTTAATACATACATTCTTGCCACTGCTAATCACATGAATAAAAATCCTAAAAACGAAAATATGACTGCAATATTTCTTGTTTAAAATGTTTTAGATCCATCGCACACCACGGACTTTATCGGCCGCCGATTTAGTTGGGCTTGCTAGTCTTTCCATTGCTCCACAACTAATTGGTCGGAGGGATTAAGTTGGTGTAGTGTGCCCACCTCCATACATCTTCATGTACATATTTCAAGCGAGCCCTACTATTTAAATAGGCGGCCGATAAATTCTGTGGTATGAGCTGCCTTCTATAGCTGCATTATTACATCTATTCCGTGTGTTGCAATATCCACGGAAGCAGCAGTTATGAAGAAAATGATTTAAAAATATTAGACAAATTCTCTACTTGTATGTTTGCCTTTCCTTTGTTTTATTTTTCCAACGTCAAAAGCTGAACTTTTTTTGAAAAAGTTGGTACAACAAAAAATACGAAACACGTTTTCTGTCAGATAGCTAACATGGCGGATAAGAAGAAGTGAAACCACTGATCCACTTCCCGGAAAAAAAGCGTCCTATGTTCTAATCTAGGCAAAATGCTAACCACGTACTAAATTTTAAGCAAATCGGACCATAAATACGATTTTTTCGAATAGATCAGTCCCTGGTCCACTTCGCGGAAAAAAGCATCCTATGTGATAATCTAGGCAAAAAGCTACCTAGGTACCAAATTTTAAGCAAATCGGACCATAACTACGATTTTTTCGAATAGATCGGTCCCTGGTCCACTTCCCGGAAAAAAGGATTCTATATGCTAACCTAGGCAAAATGCTACCTACGTACCAAATTTTAAGCAAATCGGACCATAAATACGATTTTTTCGAATAGATCGGTCCCTGGTCCACCGGAGGGTTTTCCCAAAATTTTCTTTCTTAAAAACCTTCTCCTGGCAACTAAGAACAACTGAAAAAAAATTAGCCAAATCGGCCCAACCGTTCTCAATTGATGAATTACTATACATTTTTCACACCATTTTTATATATATAGATGTTAAATATTAAGTAAACAAAAGAAATATAGCCAAAACTGTTAAACAGGCTGATTTTGAGGTCTAGTGGCAACTTCGGCTTGTGTTTACATTTTACAGGAATAAATTTATAGCACATTTTCCTCTAACTAAGATGCAGGTTCAACTGACCAAAATTCAGGGAGTTGCGTTGCGCATAACCAACTTCATGACCAACACGTGAAAGGTGGCAAAAGACCGTCGATCTGCAAGCTATTTGACAGCAAGAAAAACGTTACTGGAATCATATTGGATGAAATACAACACATGTTATGATGAACTAAGGTTGTTCGCTGCGACTGCTGATAAAGGTGATGTTACTGCGGTGAATGAATATTTGTTTACAGAAAACCTGGGCGAATTAATTGACGACATCAACGCATTGCGAACAGAATCTCACAACATTACTGCAAACGCGGAAAATTCAACAAATACAACGACTGTTTGTATACAGCAAATGACTACGTTACCACGAACTAAGATTCCAACTTTTGATGGTAATTTTTTACATTGGTACGCATTCAAAGATATTTTTGAATCGGTTGTATCTAACCATTCAAATTTGAGTAACACACAGAGACTTCAGTATCTCAAAAACGCACTGATTGGTGATGCGGAACATGTTCTTGACAATATTGTGACAACAGATGCGAATTTTCAAGTTGCATGGGACATTCTTGTTAAGAAGTATCCGAACAAGCGCATAATTATCAACTCGTACTTAACTCAAATTATGAATTTGCCGAAAGTTGATGCTGAAACTGCCAGTCAATTGCGGGTGTTGTGTGACGGAGTAACAGCAGCATTGCGGGCGTTAGAACATCTTGGCCGTTCAGTATCACACTAATAAATTGGATGTTGCTACAAGTAAGGCATGGGAACTGTCTCTTAGCTCAAGCGATGAAAGGTTTAAGAATATCCTTGCAAATCGTATTCAATCATTGGAGGTCATAAAGTTAGCGTATGATGAACCTCAAAAGGCAGCTAAATTGAAAACTGTTAAAGGTTTTCACACTTCAACTGCAACATGTCCGATATGTTCAGATAAGCATATCGTTCAGCATTGCAAACAATTTAAGGCTTCAAGTGCAAAGAAAGAGCTGGTCATGAGTCATAAGATATGCTTTAATAGTCTAAGGCAAGGACATATGTTACGGGTGTGTCCGTCCGAGAGGCGTTGCTCAGTTTTCAAAGCAAAGCACAACACATTATTGCATGGTGTTTTTTGTAATAAGACCGAACCTAATGTGGCACAACAAGGAGTGTCGCAAAGTAATATAGCGGATTCGAGTACAACGAATGTCGCATGACGTATAACAGCCAACAACACATGTATTGGAAACATGTCTAACCATTCACCAGCTTATTTGCCGACAGTGCTGTTGGCCACCGCGTTTGTGGAAGCACGTGGTCCGAATGGACATAAACACATCTTGCGAGTATTAATCGATAACGGAGCCGAAGCTACGTTCGTTAGTGAGTTTGCAGCACGACAGTTGCAGTTACAACGTACAGTAGTTAAGATCCCGATCAGCGGGGCAACTGGTACGAGCATGGCTTGTGCGAAGGCATTGGCCAAAGTCACTATTCGATCACTAAAATATGATTTTGAGATGGAGTGTATCGGCTTGGTACTTCCAAGGGTAGGGAACATTACACCTAGTAAGCACATCCCGAATACCGAATTCCCAGAATTGGGTCAGTTAAAGTTAGCTGATCCCAAGTGGTACCAACCCGGTGCTATTGAAATCATCCTGAGTGCGGCAGACTACGCCATGATAATACGCAGCGAAGTAAAACAAATCGCTACTAATGGAATGGTGGAACAGCATACGCAACTAGCCTGGATCATCTTTGGTGGGTTATCTGATTATAAGAGTATGTGTGATACTCACAGAGCCCAGTGCTACAACACACACATCGACTTGGAGCATACATTACGTCTTTTCTGGGAGCTTGAGGAACTCAACGAGCGTGACGCAAGATGAAGTATACTGCGAAAACCTGTTCGAGCAAACTACAAGGCGTAACAGTCTCGGCCGACACATCGTGAAACTCCCTGTGTGAAAGGGCGCTGACCTTCAACAGCTTGCACCTAGCAAGCAAGATGCGCTAGTCTTGTTAGAAAATACACCTCGACGGCTTGCTCGCGAACCTGAACTTAGTACATTATAAAAAGTTTATGGAAGAGTATCGTGAACCCGGGTACATGCAAGTGACGAACGACAACAATGCTAGTCACATGTGCTATTTACCACACCACGCTGTGTGGAAAGCTTCCAGCACTACTACAAAACTACGTGTGGCGTTCAATCCCGCACGGAAATACTCCACGGGGGTATCGCTGAACGACTGTCTGTACACTGGGCCAAAGTTGCAGAATGGTTTGGCCAGTATTTTTCTGAAGTTGCGACAATACAAATTTGCATTTACGGGTGACATCGAGAAAATATACAGGCAGATTTTGGTGGACCGCGAAGATGCTGAACTTCAACGAATTTATTGGCGTACTCCTACAGAGGATTCACCCACCAGCTACACGCTACTGACCGTAACGTATGGGACTAATTGTGCACCGTACTTGGCACTTAAAGTCTTACGACGTCTCGCAAATGATGAACGAGAGAAATTCCCTCAAGCGGCAAAATCACTCGAAACTGAATTTTACATAGATCACGTCTTATCCGGAGGCGACACACACGATGACGTTATCAACAATATGCATCAATTAAAATCGCTGCTGCAGGCCGGCGGTTTTAGTTTGCGTAAGTTCAACTCCAACGCTATTGAGGCCTTGAACGCTATTGAGCCATGCGATCGTGATCCATCGGACTCATTGGAGTTAGGCATGAGCGACAGGACCAAGCCTTTAGGAATAGTTTGGCTTACTCGTACTGATATGCTAACATATAGCATTGATTTGGATTACAGCATTACGTGCTTCACCAAACGTCAAATAGCGAGTGATGTTGCTAGAGTATTCGATCCGTTGGGACTCGTGGCTCCTGTAACCGTAAGAGGCAAAATCTTTTTGCAGCGGCTATGGGACTGGAAGTTAGATTGGGGTGAGACCCTGCCCCAAGGTATTCAGCGTCAATGGACAGTTTATCGAAATGAATTACAACAACTTCAAAATTTGCATATCCCGCGTTGGCTAAAAGTAGTCGGGAACTGCACCGTGGAACTACACGTATTCTCTGATGCCTCGAGCGCAGCGTACGCTGCTGCAGTCTACATAAAATTAACAACTGAGAGTTATACTTCAGTCAATTTGCTAATGGCGAAAACGAAAGTGGCACCTTTAAAACGACTGCCAATTCCTCGACTGGAATTGTGTGGTGCTCGTCTCGCCGCGGTTCTCTTGACAAAAACCAAAGATGCATTATCGTTCAAATTGGATCGATGTCTACTGTGGACAGACTCCGTAACTGCGCTTTGTCGGATCCGATCGTCCCCAGGCAAATTGAAGCAGTTTGTTTCGAACCGTGTCACGCACATTCAGAACGTCACTTCCGACGCAGCCTGGCGCTATATTTCAACGAAACAAAATCCGGCAGATTGTGCTTCGAGAGGTATTTCGGCCAACAATTTACTGTCAAACGCACTATGGTGGAACGGGCCAGCATGGCTTTCCTTGAATGAACAATACTGGCCTCAACATAAAATAAATTCTCCGGAAAATATCCCAGAAACCAGAGAAGTCACTGTTTGTACAGTACAACTTAATAATCAAGACTGGTTGTATACACTTACTACAAAATATTCGAGCCTCGACAAACTCATCGCTATAATTGGATGGTGCTTACGGTTTTCAAATAAGTGCCGAAACAAATCGAGTGTTCTGGCATCGTTTTGCACCTGGACAGAACGGTACAAAGCGCTAAAGATACTCATTAAGATGACGCAACAAGCTGAATTTAAGCATGCAATGTTAGCTCTACAACAACAAAAGAACTTTCAAAAAAAACTAAGCTAAGAAAGCAAAATTTAACACTGGATTCTGAAAGCTTATGCGTCTACGCGGGCGATTGCAGAAAGCAGATATGCCGTTTAACGAAAGATGCCCTATTGTCATGCCCAAACGGCATCCTATCACGTCTTTAATTGTGCACCATGCTCATCATCGGTGTCTTCATGGCGGTACGCAAGCAACACTGGGTTATGTAAGACGCCAGTTCTGGGTTATCGATGGGCGTACGGAAGTGAAACGCGTAATACGCAGCTGTGTCAAATGTTATCGACATTGCTGCACCCCATACAACCAAATGATGGGCGATCTTCCGGCAGCACGTTGCACTGTAACATTCCCGTTAATGCACACCGGCGTCGATTACGCTAGACCATTCAACGTACGAGCAACCAAGGGGCGGGGACACAAGAGCTATAAAGGTTACGTGGCATTGTTCGTTTGTTTGGCCAGTAAAGGCATTCATCTTGAGTTGGTAAGCGATATGACAACTCAATCATTTATTCATGCATTAGAACGTTTGGTAGCTGCACGTGGCATCTGCTCAGACATGTATAGCAATAGAGGTACTGCACTTGTTGGTGCTGACGCGCTGATTTAAGAAGAACTTGAAAATTTTCGGAAGCAGTTAGACGCCGCGACTAGCTATGCCTCACGGACTGGTATAAACTGGCATTTCATACCCCCAGGAGCTCCAAACTTTGGCGGGCTTTGGGAAGCCGGCATTAAAAGCATGAAAGCCTTGCTAAAACGCACAATCAACACTACAACACTCTCCTTTGAAGAATTTTACACAGTGCTCAAGCGAGTCGAATCGTGTCTAAACTCTAGACCACTTGCTGCACTCACAGATGATCCTACGGATTTCGCTGCGCTGACACCAGGGCACATGCTTATTGGGCGCGCTCTTACCAGCGTCCCAGAACCTAATCTTCTCGATACAAAGAGTGGCCTTTTGTGCCGCTGGAAACAACTTAGCCAGATATATCAAGACTTCTGGCGCCGATGGTCTGCAGAGTATTTACATCATCTGCAAGTTCGCTCCAAATGGCACAAACAACAACCAAATGTCAAGGTTGGAGAACTTGTGCTTGTTAGAGATGAAAAAGTACCCGCTGCTCAATGGAAACGGGCTCGAATTACAGATACCCATCCGGGCTCTGATGGACTTGTTCGCATCGTGAGTTTAAAAACGGCAACTACCGCGATACAACGGCCAATATCGAAGATATCTGTGCTGCCTATTCCTACAGAAGCGCCCAATTCTTCGGACGAGACACCTACGGTTTGCGGCGAACGTGATTTTTCGTCGAAATATGACGAGGTGGGCGGGAAATGTTAAGGATTTTCTGAACACTTCCCAATAATGAACTCAAATAGCTGTCGACGTACGATGAACAAAAAAACACGTCTCTGGGCAGTGGAACAGTTACGGTATCATCGGTAAAACGCACGCGATTTTCACTACGCATGTCATTTTTCTCCCGCTCATAATATTTATTCCATTTAACATCATCATAATTGTCATTAAAATACTTCAATAAATATTCTCGCGTTTAGTACCAAGAAACGATTGCTCATCATTTACCTTGGAAGAAATTCCTGGCATCCCTCAACATAACCCCAAACACCCCCTAACATCCAAGTTGTACATATATATATGGAAAATAGTACCTTGAAATGCTAGCTTAATAGTGTCGAGTTGGAAGTTTTCATCGGTTAATTTTTAATTAGCCCCTATTTTACAAAGCTTTTATCAACTTGCCATGTTGTATCTCCAAACACCTTTGCTATAATTGTAGATTATAATCAAAGTATACACTACATACGCTACAGCGGAAATGGACGACACGCTCGTATGTATGTATGTACTATCAAATAAAACACCTCTTTGAGGTAAAATTTTCGAGTGACGAAAGCTGAACTAGAAACACAAAATTTATGATATCAATTTCGTGACGAAAATTGTACGCATTTTTTAACTGCCTTTGAAACGTAAGGAAAATCTTTTTAAATTGAAGAAACATGTCCAAAAACCCCGGAGGAGCACTGAAAGAATTCTGTGTTTTAAATTAGCATAGAAACCAACCTTTCTATAAGGAAACAATTATAGAAAGACTTTTCTTACACTGTATTCATGTCTCCGCCAGCAATTTGTGACGACATCATTTAAAAGCAGCTAAGTAGAATGACGACACTATTTATGAGATGGCATATTCAACGAGCCAATGTGCCAAAATGCGGGTATAAACAATTATTGATTATTTAATATCGGAACCGAGATCATATAAGTTAATTGATTGGTTTTCACACACTTTTGAAACACAAATTATATGCCTTTTTACTGCAAATAAAAGTGCCAAAAAAGGTGTTATTCCTTTTAATCATTCACATTTATCAATAAAATAAAGCCACATTTTCAAAACAAAAGTGCAATGATAAAATAGGATAAACAAAATAAATGGCATTTATAAATTAGAAAATTTTAGTTGAGAAAAAGAAGTGCAAGCAAAGGATTTCACAAAACTGAATTGAAATGTTATTTTTTTTACAAAAGTGCCATTTTGGCACTTTATGCCAAATTGAAAAATTAAGTGCCATTTGAAGTAAAATAGGGACAAATGGCACGGTTTAAGCCAAGTTGGCATCCCTGCTTCCAATAACTTACGAATATAAAAAGGTGAAATATCGAGGGCTTGAATTCATTAATACCCCCTATCTGCAGTTGGCACAAAAACTAATTTGTGATTTTAGAATCCATCTGGGACTTATTACCTGTCGTTATATAAGGTAACATTAATATCACTGATGACAGTTAAAGCTTAGGTGGATTTTTATATCAGAATCTCATCTTTGTGAAAGATGTGCAGATAGAGGGTATTATTGAATATAAGCCCTCGATGTTTAAAATATACAACAATTTTATTTCAACGTATACAAAAAATAAATCTACCTGTGTTACAGCACGGCGGGAGACGGGGAAGGGGGGCCGCGGCTTAGCGTGACGTGGTGTGCGCGCCGGACGCGCGGGGTAGCGCGCTAACGCGGGCCGCCGCGAAGCTAAGCAAAATTAATGTTTGAAAGAGAAATAATGTCAATGGACTTTATTTAGTTTTTAAAAGGGTAATAATGTCAATTGACTTTATTTCGCACCAGGGTGACCTTATTTCCGTTGATCTTATTACCTGTCACCGATTAGCACAGCTGCATCCTTCAACTTGTCAACTCGCGGGAAATTCCCCGATTTGCAAGGATTTTCGGTTTAAGTGGCAACCGGGGAATGGGCAATTTTTTTCGGGGAACTGGGTATGTTATTTTTATATCTTAAAGTAACCAAATTAGACGGATATGTTAATTTTTAACCAATGGACCCTTTTTAGAGCGACATTTTTTCAATTTGAATCGCAATATCTTCACAACAAGAGTTTTCCCAGATATAAGCTATATACCAGATGAAACCTAAGGTTTTGGGCTATACTCGTGGAAACCTAGAATAAAATCGACTGACCAGTGTTTGAGAAAATTCCCGAATTGTATATTTTCAGCAGCCAGATTTTTAGTTTTCAGGCGATAACGTTATTACATATTTATATTTTACAAACACAAAAAATAGCGTTAGATAGCTTGTCTGAAGACTCTTCTACTGATATCAACATCAATGACATGGACTGAGTAGCGCGGCCTCAGTCGTAGTTTAAATATTGCCCTTTTTCGAATTTCAGGCAGCAGTCACGCCCACAAAGGCATACGAAGCAAAACATCCTGTAGCGAAACCTTCTTAGATTTTTTTGTACTTTAATTCCTGAAAGTTTGAAAAAAATTTAATGAAGGTACGTACAGACGTCACATACATACCAAAGCATCTCGTAGTGGAGACACGAACCAAAACACATTTATCTCTATATCTTTTCAACTAGTAGCCGGAGCGTAACATGTAAGGTATCGTTTGAAAGGTATTGGCTTATAGAATAACACTAAATATGTTGGGTGTACCCACATGCCCCCTTAAACCGGCAAAAGCCAAAAAACGTTTTTTGTTTCGAAACACTTTAGGCTAATTTTTAAGAATCCGGTTAATCGTTTATGAAGCTTGAATAAATTTTCTGGACACACTCTGCAAGACCTTTCCAACGATATCTCAAACATGTCAATTGGACGTCTGGATAAAAACTTCCAAATCTCGTGTATATATAAGCGAGTCATTTCAGCATGCTACTGTGGCTGCTTTCGTCACTCGCGCGCACTGCCGTGCGCTGTGATATGCATGTGCGAATCTTGAAAGGGAATATAAATAAAGTCTGATAAAATACAATGTTTATGTATCAGAATTTCGTTGAATTATTGATGTGTATACATCTTTGGTGTCGGTAAAGGTAAAATTGGCGAAGATGTAACGCATAGCCCAACAAAAAATTTCGAATGGCTAGACAGAGACGAACACATGGTGTTTGGCTCAGTGGCGAATTTGGTGGAGTAACTTGGGAACCAGTTGAATATAAACTGAGGCAAGCCAGGGACAAGTTGGGAATCAGGTTGGGACTACCCCCAAACTAATTACTTTCGTCCCAGTTGGCTGATTTGAGCTCCAGTGGCCGTTTTGAGGTGTTTGAAAGCCTTTGGAGGTGTTTTAACGTGTTTTTGGATGCTGGGAGTGCCGTATTAATATGTGTGAGCACCGATCTATTAATATCGTTCAATTATTTTAATATCTATTGCAAAATTTTATACAGACAAGACTAAAAAGTACAAAATAGTAAATAAAATAAAATAAAAAACTTTTTAATATACCACGTTTTCGATCTCATAAGTTGTTTATAATGACTTTTGCTAAAATTTCAAAATCATGAGTTATCAAAAAAAATTCTATGGGACTGAGAAATATTAGTCCATTTATAAAAGCGTGGTGTATTAGAGAGTTTATCTTATTTTATTTATTTCTTATTTTTTTCAAATTTGACCATCGGTTATGCCAAACATGTAGGGACAAAACGATACTAGTAAATACAAGTACATAGTCGATACTTTTCGTTCAACACCAAATAATAATCGGAAGAAAGTACTTGTATCGAAACCCGATTCAGTGACAATTTTATCAGCGCTCTTTTATTTTTTAATCTAATTATTACAGTGAATAGCTAAAATTTTTTGACAGTTTATTTGCCAATTAAAAGAAAGTCCTACAAAGAAAGACCAATTATCATCTCATTAACATATCGCTAGCTTAAAGTGAAAAATTGCTAAATCCACTTTTTGTGAAAACTCATAGTTGGATATATGAAGCAAGGTAAATAAAGTGCTTGTTTTATTTCTTTCCGTTGTTATTAAATTAAAGGCAAATTTACTGAGTCCAAAAGAGGCACAGAAAAATCGATAAGCTCACAAAAAATTCTAAACCTTTAATTTGCAACAGAGCCTTCTGCAAAAATCTTGAAGAAAATGTTTTGAAACGTTTTTTTCCTCCACAGTCACCGACTGCCCTCCGAACCATATGGTCGATTCCACAGCGTAGTAGTGTTATTTTTTCTTTTCTTTTTCCTTTTTCGTCTGTGCGATTATTCTTTACTTCACTAGTTCACATTTACCTACTATTTCGTGTGACGTTGCTTCTGCTGATTTGGTTTTGTTTTTTTTTGCGTGTAAAATGAAATGTCCCTAGAGGGACCACCACTAGCTAATCACAGGTATTCATTTTTATCCCCTAATCCCCAACGAAAGAGGAAGAAAGCAAAATCAGTAACTACAGGGGTTTTCCCGTCTTTGCCATCAGCAAAAAAAAGACACCCCGAAATACCGTCAGTGTTGCCGTTTTAGCCATTTGGTGGCTAGATTTAGCCACCGCCTTCTTTTTTTGCCACCAAAATTTATTTTTGCCACTAGCCACTTTTTTAGCCACTCCACCGCTTTTTTTTGCCACCAAAATTTATTTTTCCTACTAGCCACGTTTTAGCCACTTTTTATAATGAACTTAAATGTTTAAGTTAATAAGTTTTTCCTCTTCCAAATTAATCAAAAATTTTCAGTTATGGATAATTTACTCGTGAGAAAAGTGTGGCATCGCTAATTCAATTTAGCGATAACAAACAATCGATTAAAATGTATCATTTGTATATGTATACTATTCCTAGTTAAAAAGCGCTCTATATTCAAAGCTATTGCCGTGCAAGATTTTGTTCGCTTTAGAAAATGGACAAGTAAGTAAACACAAAACAATGTTTTCTGCGTTTCAATGCTAATTTGAAACATTTTTTTAAAGATATTTGATAAAACAACAGCAGGTAACAACCAATGAGCACCAGGAGGATGAAAGTGACTCAGATGGTAGTCCAGATGAAGCCACATGCAGCAAAACTACAAAGTATGTACTGAAATATTGTCATCCGTATAAAATTCAAGCTAATGTGAATTAACAAACAACTTTTAATTCCAGAAAGTACCAGCAGAAATTGCGAGGAGCGTGGTTAGCAGATAAACGCTTACAAAATTGGCTTGTTCAAGATGGAGCCTACGTTCGTTGTAAGTATTGTAACTGTCGTCTTAAACCAAAAGTGTATGGACTCCTAAAGCACGCGAAAAGCATGAAGAACCTTGCTGCAGCTTCTCCATTTGCGAGTGGAAACCAGACGAAACTTACATACAAAGCGATAGTGAGTGACGAGACCTGCAAGGCTGAGCTAGCGAATGCATTATATGTAGCATCACATACTTCGATTAGGATTATTGACCACTTGACACAGCTTCAAAAAAATGTTTTTCAAGATAGTTTAATTGCCAAAAATAT
The DNA here is from genome assembly GCF_013731165.1 of Rhagoletis pomonella. Lineage (NCBI taxonomy): Eukaryota > Metazoa > Arthropoda > Insecta > Diptera > Tephritidae > Rhagoletis > Rhagoletis pomonella. Next base: position 13,222 of record NW_023462375.1, read on the forward strand.
GCAACTACGGCGAACAAAATGTGGTGGTGTGATAAAAAATGTCTTATATCCCTACTTTAAAAATATCTTAATGGAAGACATAGGCAAAAATAAATTCAGTTTAATCATAGATGAGTCCACCGACATTTCCGTCAAGAAGTATTTGAGTATTGTCATCCGTTATTATAGCGCTAATAATGGCAGCATTGTGAACACATTTTTTGAAACTGCAACATTTAACTGACTGCACTGCAACGGGAATTGTAGGAGCTGTTGAAAATGTGTTGCGAGAATATCGTTTGAGTTTTAAAAATATGGTTGAGTTAGGGACCGATAACGCAAGTGTTATGGTTGGCGTAAACAGGGGTGTAATTGCCCGTGTAAAAGAATGAAATCCCTTTATAACACTGGTACCATGTGTATGCCATTCAATACAAATTGCAGTTTCAACCGCTACAAAATGTTTGCCTAATGATGTTGAATTTATGGTTGGAGAAACTTACAATTGGTTTTCCAAGTCTTCATCCAGGCAGAAACACTATGAATCAATTTTTCGGGCAATAAATGATGATACTATACCACTAAAAATAACCAGAGCCTGTGACACTCGATGGCTTTCCATAGAGCCGGCTATCAAAAGAATCGTTGACCAGTGGGTGGAATTAAAATGTCATTTTGGCATAGCTGCTATATCCGAGTCCTGTCACAAGGCGAAAATTCTGTCCGACATGTTCAATGACATTAACTTAGCTTATCTAAAATTTCTCAAACCGATATTATCTGAAGTTCAAAAAGTGAACAAACTGTTTGAATCGAATGGGGCAGACCCAACCAAATTATTTTCAGAACTTGTAAGATTAATTACCAGTTTATGTAATAACATCGTGTGTCATTTTGAGACTTTCGATCCTTTAACATCAAATATTGAAAAATATTTAACGCCGTTTCCATACTACCACTATAGCTTTGAAGAACATATTCGAATTAAAAAAGAAAATAATACGCTGAACGATAATATAGAAAAGACCATACGAATTACCTGCAGAGATTTTATTTTGAAGTTGGTTTATCAATTGCGGCAACGTTTACCACAAAATATTGAAACATTACGAAAACTTGAATTCCTTTCTGCCGAAAATTCGCTAAAAATTGTAAAGCAGGATATGTTTAAGTACTTTTCGGATTTGAAAGTCCGGTATAGTGAGACTGAAATTGAAAATATCGAATTGCAATGGAAAAATATATGTTCTTATCCATGGAAAAATGTAAATAATACGCTAGATTTTTGGTCCGAGGTTCGACAGTTTAGAAATGCAGTTGGTGAAAATCCTTTTAATGAACTAACTGATTTTGTATATTGTTTGCTGCTTTTGCCACTTAGCAATGCTGAAGTGGAAAGAACTTTTTCCGCAATGAATATTGTTAAAACCAAACATCGAAACAAAATTAGTTTTGCAATGTTGGATGCAATTTTAGCTATAAGATATGGCTTAAAGAACGTACAAAAATGTTGTAATGATTTCGAAATAACAGAAGATCTCATTAAATTAATGAAGAAAGAACCGCTTTGTGAAGAGGAAGAATCAATTAGTGATGACGATAATATAATAGATATAGAATGTGATATCTAACTTTTTTGTTTTTAGGAAAAGTTTAAATATGAGTTGTATTAACTTTGTATAAATTTATGCAAATTTTTTTGTTTTTTACATTGTATGTAAATACTTTTGTACCTGAATTTGACAAAATAAATGTGAAACATTTAGATTTGAAACAAAAGTTTTTAGCCACTTATTTTAGCCAAAAGTTAACATTTTTAGCTATTTTTAGCCACTTTTAATATCGAATCTGGCCACCACTAAAAATTTTCAGCGGCAACACTGAATACCGTTGATACAAATAAGCCCCTGGATAAATTTTCGTGTTTTGCTATGCATAAAGCCTTGCAGAATATTAGCTCAGAACTCAAAAAAATCACGGACTTAAAAGATGGAAATTTTTATTAATGGTAAAAAACACCAATATTGGCAAAAAAAATTCTGGCAACCAAACATTTGATTGGAATCTGTAAAGTTAATATTGACCTTCACAATGTGATGCGCGCGCCCTTCCTTCCCATCTTCCAATACCATGCACTCGAATCTTCTGCGCAAACTGCGCTGGTAACCACTCCGCTTCCAGTAGGCTATTCCCGAACCGACAACAAATGCTCAATGAGAGAAGCAATTAGAATACACAAATTGTAAATTCTACCTCAACTCAACGGGTACTCTACCTCTTTTTCCACTGTAACTAAAGACACTCCAATTTCACAACAAAATGACACACGCATTTCTTCACCACTCCCTACTGCAGCAGCAAACAACATTTTGAATATTACACAGCAAAAGAGCACGAAAACTTCACCACTTCTTTCTTCATCCTCTAACAATATTCCAAATAACCCACAACAAAGCGACATAAAAACTTCTTGACCACCTCTCGCTATAGCCGAAAATTACATTTCAAGTAGCTAACAACAAAGTAATACAAACCTGTTATCATCATCTCTCCATAACTACAAACAGTACGAACAACACTGAACAAAATTTCAACGGAATCCACAATTGAAACCTTAATACAGAAAATAACAGTCACACTAGAAACAGCTTTAACCCCTCAAAATCAAACTACATCACCAATGAACTCAGTCGATGACTTCAAAAATGTCAACCTCCCCCAAAATTCTTCATGCAAACAAGGAATTGTCCACTTTGTGAAAAAATCTCTCACACATAAAGCTATTCACATTCCATCCAACATCTCGGCTTTAGCAGTTGAAACAGACATTGGCTTTAAATTGTCTATTATAACCTACTATATCCCGCCCCATTAAACTTTTAATAGTAGGGAACTGCAAAATAGCCTGCTCCTATTTCCGCCTCTCTACATCTTTCTAGTTGATTTCAATGTCTGGAGCCTAGTTTGGGGCTCTCAAGCATCAAAACGTATAGGCGAAATTATTGAAGATATCATCCTATCCAACAACTCCATCGTCCTTAACGATGGTTCACCCACTCACTTTTCCTTTCATTGCACCTTCACCCATCCTGACATTACCCTCGTTTCGGCCTCCCTAGGACCCAAACTGTCATCCCACGCACTTAGCGAACTCAATAACAGCGATCATTTTCCTCTAATTACCACCCTCAACCTACCGAACCAATACCAGATTAAGCTTAGAGCAAAATTTTTAACAGATAAAGCGGATTGGCCTAAGTTCCTCTCCCTTTCAGCCGAAATATGTAGCAGTAAGCCGGGTCGGCGAAAATCCTGCGGCTGAACCCTCCACGAGGGTGCCGACTGGTAATGGCCACTACAATTTAGGTTCTGTACGATGTCAGAATGGTGTCCAGCTAATTTCAGAAATCATTGCTATGTGCTTAAGCTCTTCAATAGCTTAGTTATATGGAAATAGTTTTTGATCGTGGCCTATGGAGGTTATGGAGGAGCAAACCTCTTTAAAAAAGCTCTGGGTTGGAGCAAAGTGTTAGACGACCCGTGCTGATGTTCAGCCTGGCTGGGGACCCAGATTAACAAATAGCCCAGTCTCGAACGGAGTGTTCCGGATACCTGGCGATCTCCGGTTCTATCAAGCCTTACCTGCCCACACGGACCTCTGTGCGGGCGGACCTTCTTTGTCCGACACTCGTGGGACCAAAATTATGAGTTCGAATTTTAAAAACACACAAAATCTAACAAGGAGGACGGCCGTCCAAAAAAACCGACAGGGGTGGCTCCGATTAATGCTACAGCCTCGAGCAGGGCATTGATCAGACCATGAGTGACAGGAACTAGAGGGGGCTTAAGCTGTAGGGCTGGTCCTGGTACGAGTACCATAGGAGGCAGAGGGGGAGTGGAGGCTTGGGCAAACCGGTCTCCAACCGATTCACGTCTGGAGCTGCAGCGTCACCTTAACCCAAGGGCGGGGTGCGGCACCTGCTTCAAGAATAACCCGGCAGGATGCTGCTGGCATTCCCGGCAGCTCAGGGAAAGCTGTAAACACAGGCCTGGAGGGTCGGTTAAACATGTCCGCCCCTCGAAGCAGGCATATTATAATAAAAACGCGGTCACGAGGGTCGTGAACAGGTTCGGGGACCTGCCGAAAGAGCAGCTTACGGAGGAGCAGGTTAGGCCACTGGAGTGGGCGAGGGGAGTAGTAGCCAGCTTAGAAAAACCGGCACTGCTCCTAAAAGGCAGCGGTCTGCTGAACAGAACAGGCAGGGTAAAGGGTCGCCAAAAGACCGAAATCAGGCTGCCATAAATACCCCACCTGCAGGGACGTAGTCAATGGAGGCGGTGAGGTATTAGCCATCATCGAAAGAGGGGAGGAGGAAGGAACTATCCCCAAAGAGAAGTGGAGGTTGGTGGAGGAAGCGATCGCCGAAATCTACCTCCAAGTCCTAGAGGAAGATCCTGGACCTCCTCCTCTCTGCCATGATTCCGGTTGGTTTCAGGGTAGAGCTAAACTCATCGCCTGCGAGGACCATAAGTCAGCCCAGCTCTACAGGTTGGCCGGGAGCCAAGCTCGAGGCCGTCAGCAAGGAAGATATTCCTAGCAGACCGAGGGCTGCGAGTTTGGATTCCGGCTAAACCCGCCGAGCCTGAAAGAAGTGAGTGGATCTTTAGATCCTATATATATAATATATATATAATGAGGACCTGGCACCTCACAATTGGAGGGTAGGGAAGGTAGAGGAGCCGGTAGAGACTAGAAGGCAGGTGTTGCTGATCCTCAACGCCGAATCGCTAGCCCCACTGGCGCAAAAGGATTGGGGGGGTGAGATTCGGGTTTGTTGATGCAATTCGAATTCTACTGCAGCGACGAGCCGAGCTTGGACCTTGGTGGTGAAGAAGGGTTGCCCAGCAGCCAATGCTCATCCCACTCGGAGAGGCTATGCGGTTCGGGGCCAATATTTTATGAAGAAGACCTTCTCGCCAATGACACCGAGGGTGAGGAGATCGAAGAGGCGGACGTGGGTGGATGTCACGATGGTGGTGGTAAAACGGTTAGATTCTGAGGAAGCTGATCCAGATCAACCTGCACCACTCTAAACTCGCGTCTGCGAACCTTGAGGTCCGCCTGGCTGCCGGTGGACTCGACGTTGCCCTCACCCAGGAACCGTGGATACACGGCAATAAAATCTGCGGGCTTGGGATGAAGGGCTTTAACTTATTGCCGCACAAAATGCAGTTAAGACTCGAGCTTGCATATTAGCAAGAAACGACTTAAACATCTTCCTGCTTCCACAGCTTAGTGACGGTAATCTGATAGCGGCAAGCATTGAGCTGGTCAAAACCAGCTTTTGGGTAGCCTCTGCCTACATGGCCCATGACAAGGACGTGCCACCATATGAGTTTCGGACATTGGTCGAGGAAGCCGCCTACAAGAATAAGCCACTGGTTGTCTCCTGCGACGCTAATGCCCACAATTTGATGTGGGCGAGTACGGACGTGAATGCTAGAGGTGAGTCGTTACTAGACTTCATTCTAGGAAACAAACTTAGTGTCTTGAATTTAGGCTCAGAGTCGACCTTTATAACAAAGAGTAGAGAAGAAGTTTTGGATTTAACCCTGACCTTTATAACAAAGAGTAGAGAGGAAGTTTTGGGTTTAACCCTGACTTCAGGCATGTTTGCACATAAAATCAAGAGATGGAGAGTACTGAATGAAAAATCTTATTCTGACCATCTATGTATATATTGAATTCGAAATAGATCTTAAGAGCCCCCAAATAAGAGAGTGCAGAAATGCTAGAAATATCTACTGGGGGGTTTACAACAATAAATTAAGGACTTTACTGCCAAAGATACCTCCCCGAGACACCGCCACACAGGTGGAGCTGGATGGGTTGGTTAATCAGGTTATTAAAGCCATGAATAGTTCTTTTTCAGCCGGATGTCCGGTTCTTCGGTATAAGGGAAAAACCAAACAACCTCGGTGGTCGAAACAATTATCCTCGTTATGTGAATCCAATAGGACAATGTTCAATAAGGCCAAAGCCACAAGAGCAACAGAGGACTGGGAAGCCTATAAGGCTGATCTGAAAATATACAAAAAGGCAGTTAGAACTGCGAAACGTAAATCCTGGCAAAGTTACTGCAAGGGAATTGAGGAAACCATGGAAGCGGCTAGATTAAGAAGAATTCTCGCAAAGTCGCCATGCCAC
>NW_023462376.1:0-19389 GCF_013731165.1 Rhagoletis pomonella
ACTCACTAACAATTTGAGACAAGACAATTGAAAATATGTATTAGTTGTCAAAATCTTGTGTAAAGTAGGCGTCCAGACAATTATAAAGACAAGAAACCACCGTTAGTGTCGTTTGGAGTGAATTTCTTATTATTTAATCAAATATCCAAACACAAACATATTTTTCATAATTCTGCGACTTTTTGCGGTTATGTATTGCCCTTTTTTCCCAAATTAACCAATATCCAAGGATTTGGATGAAACTTGAAGAGATTGAAGGTCTCAATGTACGTGCAGCATATTTTGCCGATATGACGCGTGGTTGCCTATTTACACGGGACTTAAGTTTTAGGAAAACGTCATACATACCTTTCTTTAAAGTTCTGTATCTTGGAAACTCTTTAACGAAACTTAATGGAAGAAAATGTTTTTGTTCCGTATTTTTATGGGCTTTAATTGAGGCATTTCATGTTACCGCGGCCACCTCTGTTCGCGACCTCTAAGGATTCGCAAAGGTGTAACTTTTGTTTTTGCTGCCAAGAGGTGGTAGGCGACTTTACCGTCAATATACATTGTGCGCAGGTAGAGAGCAGCGCAGTATGCCTTTTCTGAAGCGTCTCAAAATCCGTTAAGCTGGAGCCGATTTATGGGTGGAAACTTTACCCATCGAGGGATGTCGATGGTAGAGATATGAGGTAAATTCTCTAAAATTGTATTCCCTTTCTCTAGCGATTCTGGCTTGACACCTTCATCCCAATCGGTACCTTCTAGTCATAAAGATTGAAGAAGCAATTTGGCTTGAGTCATAATGGGCAATAGCCATCCTGCCGTGTCAGAGAATTTGGCGACTGTTGATGAGATTTGCCGCTTCGTGGCAGTCTTTGTAGCATTAATGGGATCAACTGAGTAGGAAAAGGTATCCGAGACAGCATTCCATCTCATACCCAGTGTTTTTGTATTACTGGTACACTCAAATTTTTGAAAGTCGGAATCAAGTAGATCTGACTTTGAGCGAGTGAATTTTGGAATTTTGAATCAATTTTCCACCCATCCTGGAAATTTCCTATTGAGCCTTGCGGATGGGCAGTCTTAGGCCATTTTGCACTTTCGAGGTGATGAAAGTTTTTTGAGAACCTTGGTCAATGAGAGCTCAAACCTTATGCAGTACTCCGAGATGCTCTTTTAAGACGAGAGCTGTTGGAAGTAGAGTTTTTCCTTCGTTTAGTGTGTGCATAGATTGGACCTGTGGACTGTATGTATTGGTGGGTGACTGAGAATTATCAGCCGCGTTTGTCGGTACTTGCGATCTTGGTCTCCTTGAGCTGTCGGATTTCGTGTTTCCTTCGGGTTTTGAGGTTTCCTTGATCGCCTTAGTGTTTGGAGGTTGGATGCTTGCGATACAGTTTTTCCCTGTTGGCTTGGATGATCCTGAGTGGTCACATGGAGTAACGAATGATGATTTTTCTGCGCACGTATTTTGACTTGAGTAGTCACTTCTTAAGTGGGAGAATGAGAAGCAGTTTTCGCACTGCTGATTTTCTCGGACCACCTTATATTTATCACGCACAGAAAACTTCTTGAATTCGCCGCATAAGCTAAGGGGATGATTTCCATCGCAAGGGTTCGTCGTGCTGCTTTCAACATAAAAGTTTTGAGTTCTGTTGTGACTTCGATTCTTAACACATCCGGGCTTGATTTGTTTCATGTCTTGAAGTCGCTCTACAAGTAACTTGTAAGAAACTCGTTAATTTGCTCCCAGGTTGGGAGATCTTTGCGAGAATTTAGGGATTGCTCCCACAGAGATAATGTTTCTTGGGGTAGCTTCGATGAACATATGTATGCCAAGGTTGGGTCCCAATTCTCTCCCGGGACGCCTGGGAATATGAAACGGACGGAGAATAGTTGATGGAATTTTGAAGTGTCTGTAATGCTTCGCTGTTTTCAAAATGCACTTGGGATGGAGTAAGAAGATGTTTAATCTGCTTGCCGACCAGGATTCTTTTGTTTCATATCGGGACTTGAGGGCGTCCCATGCAAGCGTAAAGTTTTTACCACAAAGACCGTATTCTTTAACCAAGGCTCCGGCTTTTCTGGTTGTTTCGTATCGGAAATGATACAAAAATGGGCAGGCGTAAGTTTGATATAAACTGCCGCGAATATGTCACGGAAGAACTTAGTGAGAAAGTTTTGGTGCCACAGGGTGGGAAATTCAGGCACATAAACGTATTTTCCTCCTTTGTTTTACCGAAAAAGGGGGTTTCTCTGCTAGACTAGACGTTTCGCTGATTTGGGCTATCTATACGTCCACGAGATCCGAAAAAAGGGCCTTGACATTGTATGCCCGCTTCTGGCAAAGCTTCATTTTATTCCTAGCCACTAATTTGAACGTTGGGGGTAGTTCGTCATCTGCAGCCAACGACGCATTACGATACGCTCGCTTTCCTTCCGGATACTAATCGTCTATGTCCTTCCGGTAAGATTTCAGCAGAGGCACTGTTAATTCGTCTATCGGGAGTGAAGAAAATTTGGTACAGAAATGTACCAATTGTCAGCCTTAAATATAAAAACGCTCATAGATGGATCATAATGGCGTTCCTTTTGGTTCCGTGACGTCGTTGTACTCCGTGTTGCCTTTTTTGGAACTGCCCCTTAGTTTTCCGAGTGAATATCTGTATCCGGAGTATTTAGCGCATCGATTTGCGTAAAAACTCGCCATCTAAGGATTTTTGGGCTTATTTCGAGAGACATTATTAAAAAATTGGAGCGGGTGCCCGACCGAGACATCAAACAATAGAATCGAATTTGCGAGAAATATGTGAATAAGGAAAGAAGAAATAAGGTGAAAGAAGGAAAAAACAGGAGGTTTTTAGTTTGTATTATTTCCTTGCGAAAATATTGGAGTTTAAAAGTAAAAAAGGTTACTTACACCTGTTTTTTTGCTTCGGGTTAGTAATTTAATATGTTGGCCGGCTTCCCTCAGATGGTTGTTGTTGGTGCTGTTTCCCCCTTAGCAGAGAATTTTTGGAATTTTCTAAAGAAGTCTCCAAGGAAATTCTATCAAAGTATTCCCTCCAAGGAGTTGACTGAGTATTCATCCCCCCCGGTTGCCCCCATACGGGCGGCCTTTGGGATTCAGTTGTCAAAAGCTATAAAATCCATTTAAAAAAGATAGCGGGTAACCATAAATTCAATTTCGAAGAGTTCCCCACGTTTCTAACCTTTATCTAGCTCCAGGAAGTTATCTACTGTTTAATAAAAAAATATTATATAGAATATCGCAAACGTTAGTAGGTCGTTTGTAGGTCTATGATAGATAAAAATTAACATTTGATAGATCTTCCTATTTCTACAATAAGAAAAATAAAAAAGTTCAATATTTCTACGGAAGTTAGCCCCCTGTGTTTTTAATTTTGCCGATAGAATGTTGAATTGCCGACTAAGTGATGCAGAATCGTTTGTAGGTGATTGATAGATGGGCACCCTGAAATTGTGCATATGGAAACTGTGCATACGAAATAATGCATATGAAAAAAACCGAAATAATGCATACGAAAAAAACCGAAATAATGCATATATGCACAGTTTCGGTTGAAAACCGAAATAATGCATATGAAAAAAAACCGAAATAATGCATATATGCACAGTTTCGGTTGAAAACCGAAATAATGCATATGAAAAACCCGAAATAATGCATACATGCACACTTTCGTTTGAAAACCGAAATAACGCATATGAGAAAAACGAAGTAATGCATACATGCACAGTTTCGGTTCAAAACCGAAATAATGCATATGACAAAAACCGAAGTAATGCATACATGCACAGTTTCGACTCAAAACCGAAGTAATGCATATGACAAAAACCGAAATAGTGCATACATGAAAACGAACTTCTTTCTGAGTAGGCGGCCTTCGGCCGCGCTTAGGGATTATAACCCTTACTAAGTAGAATTCTCCTTTCTGTGTTGCCGGAAAAGGGGGCCGGAAGTATTTTTGCGCAGAACTTCTTTCTGCGTAGGCGGCCTTCGTCCGCGCTTAGGGATTATAACCCTTACTAAGTAGAATTCTCCTTTCTGTATTGCCGGAAAAGAAGGGCGGACGTATTTTTGCGCAGAACTTTTCTCTGCGTAGGCGACTTTCAGCCGCGCTTAGGGATTAAAACCCTTACTAAGTAGAAGTAAATAATTCATATTAGAAAAAAACGAAATTAGCCATATGCACACTTTCGTTAGAAACCCGAAATAATGCATATAACAAAAACCGAAATAATGCATGCATGCACAATTTCAGTTCAAAACCGAAATAATGCATATGGCAAAAACCGAAATAAAGTATACGTGCACAGTTTCGAATGAAAACCGAAATAATGCATAAGTGAAAGACGAAGGTATGCATACATGCACAGTTTCGGTTGAAAACCGAAATAATGCATATAACAAAAACCGAAATAATGCATGCATGCACAATTTCAGTTCAAAACCGAAATAATGCATATGAAAAACCCGAAGCAATGCATACATGCACAGTTTCGGTTGAAAACCGAAATAATGCATATGAGAAAATACCGAAATTATGCATATGCATACTTTCGTTATAAAAGCGAAATAATGCATATGAAAAAAAACGAAGTAATGCATACATGCACAGTTTCGGTTTAAAACCGAAATAATGCATATGGTAAAAACCGAAATAAAGCATACATGCACAGTTTCGGTTGAAACCGAAATAATGTCTAAATGCACAGTTTCCATATGCGCAATTTCGGTGCCCCTGATAGATGACATTCGGTCTCCGTTAATGCTCAATATATAAATTATTGACGTGAAACGGTTTTGGAGAAATGTGATGTACCTAAATAGAGCCAAGTGTACCGAATTTATTTTTGGTATAAAGAGGGCTGATAACAACACACAACAAATTTTTTGGCCGTTCTTTCGCAACACGCACTTCCGCAAATATTTCTGCTCCGAAATATTGCATAAACGCTTGTGGTTTTATGCAATTTGCACGAATTTTAGCACGAAATCGTTCATTTCCAATAATTTTCTATTGAATTGACAAATAAATTTGATTTCCAACACAAAAAAGTAAACAAATGACGATTTAAAACCTGCAAGCGCCTTACAATGTTGGGCGTTTCGATTCATGAAGCTTTTATGATTAGGCGCAAACATGATTTTGAATCGTTATCTACAGAGCTTCATTGAAATACATGGGTTCGGCATAAAAGCTGTATACTTTAGTATGCGGAAACGATTATACCACTGTGATTAGGAGCTTAATGTGCGGAGTGCCTTAGTCATTGAACTCGTCATCATATACCAAAACTAAAGTCTTTAATATTAACAGCCAACATGTCCGACGCCGAGGTCGACGCCATATCTTCCATCGCCAACACGCACAACTGTTTAGTAAAGGTTTCAAGGCAAGGGTATGAGAAGCCGAACCCGACTACACGCGAGGAAAAGTCGTGCGCACCAGCGGGTGACACAAGATCGGAGCATATCTGCACAGCGACGCTCCGTACGTTTCGCCCGAACCGCTTCTTGCGAGCGAAGTGTTGGCCGCCGACATACGGACCAAGGCATCGAGATGGCGCGCTACCAAAAGGAAAGAGCGAGATCCCTACTCGGTTCTTGTTCGACCTTCGAAACGTTTATTAAGAATAATTATTCTGCACAGAAGTATGGCGGCCCAGGATGGCTAAATCCCATTTAGCCAAACACCCGTATCGTGTATAGGGGCCTTAAGGACCGATACTTCACACATATTCCTAGTGCATAATTTTAATTGTTTATGATCAATCAAACCAACCTACCTTGTGATTTCGGATTTAGGTCTCTTGTTTTTGCCTTTGATTTACCTAATCCAGAGGTGCTCAACAAATTTAAGTTACTGATACAAAATATATAATTAGCCCCATTGCGCAAACTAACAAAGGTCATTTCTTACCTGAGATCTTTTATTTTCAAACCACTTCTCCATTGCTGGTTTGTTCATATGCGACGTGATTATTTTATTTTCTAGTTCACTTCTGACTGTAAAGGTACAACTCCACAACAAGCTTTTCATGCGTTTGGCGCTTTTCAGGCTTTCGGCTACACAATTCAGCTATTGCTGAAAGCCTGAAAAGCGCTGAACGCCTGAAAAGCTTGTTGTGGAGTTGTACTCTAAAGGTTTTCTAGGCTTACGAAGTCTTTAGAACCAGTCGGTAACTCATTTCTGCGAACTACTGCACACGGCGGATTCATACAAGGTGGTATTGGTAGAGCAAAACCAAAAATTACAATAACAACCTACAATGACGGCAGCAATCGCCACAAATGTACAACAAACACATCGTTCTTACATTAAGAACCACCACTCCGAAAATCTCCGCTGTTTAGGCAAGACCACATTAGTTGCGTTTCAGGTGCTCACGATATTCACGATTTGCAGGTTTTTTTGCAGGAAAGCGTTCCAGGTGCCAAAAAACCTGTACGTCAAACCACTTTTGTGAGAGTAACTTGCACTCTCTCTCAGTCAGAAGTTGCAGGTTTTAGTCCGAAGTTTTTCTTCCTGCAAGTTCACGAAAAGTATCAAATGATAGGCAGGTTTGCATTTGTAAACAAAAACAGAAAGCAAAGAACATTAAAGGGCCATTTACATAAGACTTTCCTCGCTTTGCTTGACAGTTCAAACTTTGACAACAAAGCGTGAAACGCAGAAGGTATGCTACAATAAACGCTTTGACAGCTTCTGCGTTCTCCCTTTCCTCCATATTTTATCTCTGTAAAATAGATAACAATATAATATATATATATATGTGCATTAATAACAGCAATAAAAATTCCTATTTACCCTATTTTTGTCATTAAATGCAAATGCAAGCGCACGAGAAAAGATACATGTAGACAGCTGATTGCCAAAGCGGGAAAAAGTTGAGAGTTGCCAAGATTTTGCTTCGTTTTGCTTTGCTTTGCTTCAAACGTTTTTTATGTGAGCATACTCATGCATATTCCTACATCGATCTTATATGTCAAAGCAAAGAACTGTCAAGCAAAGCGAAGAAAGTTGTATGTGAATCAGCCTTAAGCGCCACGGAGGCAATCAAATAAATACGTCAAGCATTGCGTATGTGTGAGGTTGCCTCGTGTCTTGCACGCAAACGTTCAGCTCCCTGATAGACAAAAAATTTGCAGGTAAAAGTGTCACCGTTTTTGAAATATTTACATTTTTTCGAATTTAAAAAAAATCGTGCCTTTCATGTGTTTTCTTTAACTGCAACTACATACCGGGCAATACTTAGTAAATTTTTTATATAAAATACTTTCAGATAGTTGCCTCTCCATACTCAAATGCAATGTAGTTAAAATATATTAAGGAACCATCATAAAATTAGGACTATTTCTGGGTTTTTAACTTTTTCATATTTTCTTCCCCAACTTTGACCATCTCGAGTGAAAAAAAAATGTACTGAGCTTAAACTTCACATTACATATAAAAATTGCTCATTTAATAAAGATTTCAGAAAGGTGCCACTCTTACTGTTTCGAATAGAAAGTTAAGCCGCTTTTGTGGACAAAGGACTGAGACACGCTAGAATGTATTTAATAGATTTAGATTTAAGTTGCTCTTGTTACCGACCAATGACATGCTAAATAGTACAAAGGTACATTATTACCTGCTCCTGACATTATATTATGTTACTTACCGGAATTCGGGCTGAGTCTATAACAAGGGCTATATCTACCAATATTTTTTGTGAAGGATGGGTTCACGTGAAATAAAATATACATGAGTTGTTTGAAGAAAAATTTGTTCATTTATTGATAAAATATGCTCAAATTGGCGACCTTCTGCTCTAATACAAGCTCGGCACCTTTTAAGAAAAGACGCTTTTAGAGATCTTAAACTAAATTGGGCTATCGCAGCAGCAGCTCCATTTATTTGTTCCTGCAGATGCTCTTCGTCTTGAATTGTTTTTGAATAAATCTTGTCCTTAAGACAGCCTCAGTAGAAAAAATCTAATATTCAGGTCTGGCGATCGAGCGGGCCACGTGATTGGCCCGTATCGTCCAATCCATCGGCGAGCATAAGTTTCGTCTAAATGAGCTCTTACTTCACGCCCGTAGTGAGCAGCGCACCCGTCATTTTGCAGCCATAGTCTTCGCCGCAGGTTTAAGGGTACATCTTCCAAAAGAGTTGGAAGCCGTTCCTGGAGGAACCCTAAATAACTGTAAGAGTTGAGCGTTGGCGGCAGGTCCACAGGTCCCAATATCTGACCATTAAAAATACCGCTCCATAAATTTATTTTGTACCAGTATTGCGAACGATCTTCTCTTGAATGTGGTAGGGATGAAATCGATGGTCTTTTAAAGCTTTGTGAACTGTAGTTTTTGGTATTCCCGTCCGTCTTTCCATCATTTTCACTGAAGTCGATGGACCTAGTTCCACTTCCCCTAACACAACTTCAACATCTACAGTTGCAGGACGTCCTGTTTCGCCGCCACGCCTTCCAGGTTTGCGACCTTAAAAAAGTGAAAAATGATAGTTAACAAGCAAGCAAACAAGAAAGGTGTAAAAATCACTTACCATCATATATTTCTCTATGGGTCCGGGCGAATACTTCACGACCCGGATGCCGACGATTGGGGTATCGCTCTTTCATAGAGTCTTTGAGCAGCTCTGGCATTACAGCAAGCTTCACCGTAAATTAGGTGAATATCCGCATATTCATGCGATGTATACTGCGTGTTTTCTGTCATACTATTAATAACACAATGTTCAAAAATCCACTTTCACTAATTCCGGAAAATAACATAAAATAATGTCAGGAGCAGGTAATAATGTACCTTTGTACTATTTAGCATGTCATTGGTCGGTAACAAGAGCAACTTAAATTTAAATCTATTAAATACATTCTAGCGTGTCTCAGTCCTTTGCCCACAAAAGCGGCTATAACTTTTTTTTTCTATTCGAAACAGTAAGTGTGGCACCTTTCTGAAATCTTTATGAAATGAGCAATTTTTTTGTGTAATGTTATAGCTCAGTACATTTTTTTTCACCCGAGATAGTCAAAGTTGGGGAAGAAAATATCAAAAAGTTAAAAATCCAGAAATAGTCCTAATTTTATTATGGTTCCTTAATATATTTTAACTACATTGCATTTGAGTATGGAGAGGCAACTATCTGGAAGTATTTTACATAAAAAATTTACTAAGTATTGCCCGGTTTGTAGTTGCAGTTAAAGAAAACTCATGAAAATTTAAATATTTCAAAAACGGTGACACTTTTACCTGAAAATTTTTTGTTTATCAGGGAGCTCACCTCAAGATTTTACTTATTCCGATAATAATCATGTGTTTACATATGCAAAAGAACATGTAAAAGTTCGAGAGTGCAACTATTATCGGTTCATGTCTTTAATAAATCGCGTTGACTTAATCGCCAAGTTTTTGAAACGGCCCCGCAGTTACACCATTTCTATATTCTTTGCACAAACCTACATAGTATGTATGTCGAGTTTGAGAAGAGTAGCAGCAGCAGTAGCAGCCCCAGCAGTGAAACCAAGTGAGAATATTTGGAGTCATTGTATTAATATTACTTACATATGTATGTATTTGTTTTATAATATACAGAATACATAATATACATGGTCGGCTAAAGACTACTTCAAATGAATACATACTCAGATAGTACATATATAAATACCTCGTATATGCGTATATATATAGTTATATATGAATGTATTTCATTTATTTTCAGCCTTAAAAGGATTTTCTTTTCAAAAATGGAAATCAAAATTGATTTTCTTTGGTTTGTAAAATTTGTCTATACGTACTATATAAAAGAATTTGTGATGACCTGAGTTAATCTAATAAAAAAAATTGGTTATTTTTCCTTACATTTGGTAACTTTTTCGTCAAATCTTGGTTAGAAAGTTCTTTGAGCGGCGGCAACACTGGCTATGATAGCAAACATCTTAAAAAACTTATATTTAGAAACGTAGTACTATTATAAAATATTTTAGCTACTTTATCACATGAGTAATATAAAATAGAATAAATTTATTTCCAACTACCACCTAAAAAAGCGACATTAAATTTAATACAAGCGGCGTACGTCTTTTCGATCAGCTGTTTACGCTGAACCCAATACGTTGAGTTTAGGTAGCGTAAAAATTTTCATCTAGAAAAAATGGCGGAAAGTTGACAACTGTTGAGCTGAGCGGAACTACTCAAGTGTGCATTTCTAAGAATAAGAGACAACGGTTATGGTCTGACTATGCATACTTCGCATAAACTGCAAACTGTAATTTCGTATGTACTTTATACATATGTATTTTGTATGTATTCCAATACTCAGAAATTAGCAGAACTTTTAAAAGCCTAGCGATCTGTTGAGTTTCGATTATGCTTCACATTTTCTTAAGTTACATTTCTATTGCACTGGTGCAAAAGGTTGTGCGAAGTTATGCGAAGTTATGCGAAGTATGCATAATCAGACTTTTAGGCAACAGCTACGTCTTATCACAGAATAAACAGTGTACAGAAGACGCATGTCGACTATCGAACCAATTTGAATTTATGCACGTGCGGTGAGGGAAGCAAGGGTATCTCAAGCGGCGCTGCCTCTGTTACTTTAGCAGTATTTTCACTCGGTTGACGCTGTTAATTTCATCGTCGCTATGACTACAAGATGTTAAATAACTTCGGTTTCCATGATTCAATAATAGATACTATATTATAATCAGTGTTGCCGCGCCGTCTCAAGAAAAGTATCCCTGACCAAGCCAAAAATGTATCCAAATGTATCCAATTTTCTTTTTTTACATTACATCTCATAATTTGTAAGAAAACCAAACATTTTCATGAAAGACATAATTTAACCCATCCTAAGGACTTGGAATACATGTGTATAAAATCAAACATTTGTAATTTCAATTTAAATGTATTTTGCAAAGTAAATATAATAAATAGCAAGTACACTCTAAAAAGAGCATGTAAAACTACTACTGAAAAGTATCTATTTTTCAACAAGAAAATGTATAAATATACGTATAGGATGTTCAGTATTTGATTTTGAACTTGAGATCTTTACAATATACACATAAATACACATATATAGAATGTTTAAAATTGCAAAAATTTTCAAACTACAAATACATTTCCTACTAATAATAAACATTACTTTATTTTAAACATTTTATGTGTAATTTTGCTCTTGCGACAAATTCGTTATGTAAAAGTAAACAGGCAATGATTAATTTTATTACACGGCGTGCAAATTTGCACACATGAAAAGAGGAAACTGGTTACCTCTCTCAATATACGCAAATAAACAAAATTTTTTTAGAGTGTATTTAAAGTCTTTTCAGTAAAATTCATAAAAGTTTCCTTAAATAAATCAGATTTAGTTTTTTAAACTACATTGAAATCTTCTATGAAAATATGTGATATGAAAGAGATTACTACAGAAAGAGTATAATTTACTTTATATATATCGTCATTTAAAGTACAAAACCGCGTATCGCCATTTTGAAATATAAGTGTTTTTACTCTATAGAAAATAATTTATGCAACGTCACATACGCGGTTTTGCATTATCTTGATACACGGTTTTGCATTTTGTTGATTCGCGGTTTTGTACTTTAAACGACGATATGTATATTAAGATCTTGCTTAAAGCATCATTTTAAGCTAATTAAAGCAATAGCGCTTATACCTATTTTGGTGAGATCTCTTCATATGTTCATTGCTTCGTTCACAAAAAATAAAATGCTTTAATTTCACGCTTAAGTAGCGATTCTTTATACGTTTAGAAAACGTAATGTTTTCTACCATCTTTAATGAAAATCGATTTTTGAACGAAAAAAACTTTAAAGGAAATATAAAATTTTGGCCTATTTAAAAAAGTATCCACATTTATACTGACCGGAAAAAATAAGTATCTCGCAAAAATTCGTCTAAAAATGTATCCAATTGGATCTCTTTAGATCCAAACGGCATCCCTGATTATAATACAATATTATTAAATCATGTTCGCTTTCCATCACGATCAGCGTTGCCGTTTTGATACAATTGTATAACTTTTAATACTTTTTTTTCTAAATTGTAATATCTGCTACTTTTTTGTTCCTAAATGCCGTATTTTGATACTTTCGACTCGCAGAAATGAATTTTTGAAAACTATGAATAGTATTACTAGTCTAAAGGTAAATATTTTTTTCTTGTTATTTAAAGTCTCACAATTTATATATAGATATTTATAAGATTGATTTGGTAACTCTTATAAGGGAAACAAAACCCGAAATTTCGTTGCTCACGCCGCTGTTATAGGGTCCCGGAACCACTTGCGCTTGCGTCGGTCGTTTGTGTGGTGTATGGGGTCGTTTGTACAAAGTTGCACAGTTATTGCGCTAAAATAAAAATTATTTTGATATTTTGCTCATGCTTGTGTTATTCGGCCCTATTCCCATTGTCGAAACGACAGTAGTTCGTTGAAATTTGATATTTTCATTGGCGTTATGAGGCAACAAGTGACATAATACACTACAAATTTTTATTCCTATTATCTCTTCGAAATGAAGAAGTGTTGAAAATCTGCCGTTAATGTTTTTATTTACGACATAATTCAGCGAACGACTTACGGCAACCAGAATAGGGTGATTGTACAACAATTTGTGCTGCGTATGGCGATAGATGGATAAAAGCGTAGAATTTTTATTTTTATTTTTTTTTTCGTTTGTAATGCTGAAGCTATCAAAATATACAACACACATTCATATTCTTGCACATATTTACTTGAGCAACGTTTCTTCAAAATAAGGTTTTCGCAATTTTATGCTGTAGTAATTTCCACAATATTGACTTGTACAAGTCTCGGGTTGCGCAAGGATTTTGTGTGGTGTAGGGGCCCTATAAGTTTGTTTTTATACCCGAGCGCAAATGTATACATAAATGATCAGAATGAAAAGAGAAATCGAACAAGCGGTAACTGTCTGTCCGTCCGTCCGTCCGTCCGCCCGTTACCGATTAAGCGGTAACTGTCTTCCGTCCGCCCAATTTCTTCCAAACTTGGCTTAGTTGTTGGTCCTGGTACAGCATACCAAATGGCCGAAAACTTTTAAAATCGGACAATAACCACGTCCACATCCCATATAACGGTAATTTAGAAAAATACAAATTCCTCGTTAAATCAGTAAATATTAAAGCAATTTTTTTCAAAATTGATGGTTGCAACAATTTTTAACACAGAAATATATTTGTGATAAAATTTTGGAAAATGGGCGTGGCACCGCCCACTTATGATCACATATATGTATCTCGGTAACCGTTCTACCAATTTGTACCAAACTCGGTACGGTTATTGTGCTTGCCACATAAAAGCAAACCGTTGAAAATTGTTGAAATCGGGCTAAAACTACGGCCGCTTTTCATATAACGGTAAATTTCAGAAATGCTTGAAATTTCAATATTTCGAAATTTAAGGACGCTAATTTACTTAAAATTTATAGACCCGGGGCTTATCATGTAGCAGTAGCTTTCGGAAAGGTGGAAAACATATATTTAATACTTGCGCCAGGTATTTAATGTCCGGCTCCGCCCGAACTTAGACTTTCTTACTTGTTCGTTATGGGAATAAGCAGACAGAAGCAAGAAATATAAATTTTTTTATAAATATGGATTTAATTATAAAACTGTATTTATTATTTGTTTTTTTAAATAATAGTTTAACAAACAACAGTTTTGTTTGCTTTTGATACTTTTTCTGCTTGGCAACTGATACATATTTTTCAAGCTCGCGGCAATGCTGATCACGACGTGTGTTTGTGGCGAGATGTTAACTTTATGTTATTCATAGTGGACGTGATGTTAACTCCTCTTCTCTGGTCCGGGTTGTAATATTACGTCCGCCGAAGAAAAATAAATTTGTATGTGGTGCGTCTTCTGTATACTGTTTATTCTGTGGTCTTATGTATGAACGAGCCCAATGTCGATCGATTTTTGTCCCGTTCGTTTTTGCTGAGTCAGCGCTTGTTTCGCTTGTTTTGCTGTGTTTGTGGTAATTAAGCCAAAGTGAGCGACAGTCATGTTGTTGTAAGCCAACTGAAAGTCGAGGTCCGTGCACATGACGCAATAATACAAGGTGGTATCAGTTGTGACAGCTCGATTTGACACTGCCTTAGCTCAATAGGATGAGAAGAAAAACGGGAAGAAATGAATCCCCATATGGGGGAAAAATAGAAAATTTCACATTTTCTCCTAAACAAAATTTGCTTTTTTATAGTATATTCGTTATGAAATTAAATAAAATAATATAAAATACCTTTTTAAGAAAACAAAGTGTGTATACTGAGAAAAAATAAAAACCACATTCAACTATATTAATGTTCAAAGAATAGTTAAAGAAGTAACATTAGCTCTGATCCAATACTTTTCGTGAAAACTCCTGTAAAACTGTCAAACAGCAAAATTACTCTCTGAAGTGAGAGTAAAAAGTGAGTAACAACAAAAAGTACGGGGAAAAAAAAACATTTTTCCTGTAAAAACGTCAACCAGTGATTGCTTGACACTTTTCATGATTTTACCAGAAGAAAAAGTTCGGGTAAAATCTTGCAACTTCATTCTCTACACAACTCTCCAAAAGTCGCTTTCGTTTACAGGATTTTGGAGGATTTTGGAGTACGGGAACATTTTTCCTGTAACTTCCTGCAAGTTCGTGTAAAATCCTGTAAGTTCATGGAGTACTGGATCAGAGCTACTGTTTCACGTAAGGCAGTCAATATGGCGGAATTAGAGCGAGAAGTTGCCAACTGATAACACCTTGTATTATTGCATCATGGTCCGTGCACATTTTGCGTATTATGTTTCCACGAATTCTGTGTTTGTTGTACGTGACAGTGGCTACACACGACGAACATATGCGCGCACATGCTCGGCTTGCGGTGCATGTTTGTCATTTGTAGGGCGGTTCACGAGCATGCTCGCAAAAAAATGAAAAAAATTTGATTTTCAGCGAGCATGCTCGTCGTTTGTAGCGTGGTTTGCGAGCATCGCTTGGAAACAAAAACAACAACCAACTTAAAAAAATAAGAAACAAACAAGTTTTTTGTAATAAAGTCGCCCTTTGGCAGGCAATGGCAAACCCCCGAGAGGTCAGCCACGAAGAACAGCTTCTCGTAAAATAAAATCCCCGTTCGGATTCGGCGTAAAACTGTTGGTCCCTCCCCTTTGTGCGCCAACATTAAGGCGCACGCCACAAATCGGAAGATAAGCTCGGACAAACACTAACGAGGTCCTAATGTTTGTTTCTAAAAATCTTGATGTTCAAATTTACACGGGAACTGCGGGATTTTGAATGAATCAATAAACAAGACATACATATTTGTTGGGACAGGAATATATTTTTAAGATAACAATCTTATACACCGTCAGACTCGCAGTCATCTGAAGTATCCAAGCTCGTATCTATATTTACTGATGGCAATTCCGCATCCGCATTTACAGCAGTTGATAATAATTTAATGGCATCTGACGACAGTTTATGATTTTTTTTTGTGGGTTTAAACGTAAACTTGAAATGACAGGGGCCGAGGATACAAGCAGCCGATATTTTTTAATATCCTTATTCCCTGACTCTTGGGTTTCTTCGGAAAGTTACCCAATTGGCAGGGATGCCCATTCAATAATGAGAGGTACTTTCTGACATCATTTAAATTCTAAAAACATCCAATCTTTAAAACATCAAAATCTTGACAGAAATATTTTTTTTCATAACTTAAATCTTTTAAACATAAGAAAATTAAGAATCGCGTATAAAAACTGATGTCAAAACTACAGTGGCGGCTTGTGGCAGGTGGTTTTAACCAAGGTGGATGGGAAAAACTTCAATATATATGAAAAAGAAAATTAGACCGCTCACCTCGACCACTCTCGTAACTATTTTCCTAATCCATCATAATGAGTAAACAAAAAAAAATCAATCCGTGAACATCTATGTCTTACGTCAGTTTTTAGATGGCGTGACAATGAAAAAACATGTTTTACATACTCTAGATTACAATATCCATGAGCGGATGCTTGAAAACTGTTATTTTTTTTAAGATAATGCCACGATTTTACCAACGACGAAAACTCTAATTTACGAAAAGTTTAGAGCGAATTGCTAGCAACAGTCACTTCGATCTCCGGTATCACTAAATGCCTTAAGAGAATCGACTTGTTGTCTCATAACGATACGCAGTAGAGCCCTCCTAACAATATAAGATGGTTATGCATACGAATGCACCAATTTTTTTTTGGACTTTTGGCCAGGGTTTTCCAAAAATTGGACACTGTGCGCGGTGTTGAAAAAATCTTTCAATGTTATAATGAATTAAACAGTGTATAATTATATAGCAAACATCTTAAAAGCATATATTTAGAAACGTGGTATTAGTAAAAAAAATTTAGGTACTTTATAACATCAGTAATATAAAATAGAATACATTTGTTTGCAACTGCCACCTAACAAAGCGGAAGTATGGTGACTTATAGTTGCAAGAATTCACTTTCAACATGGGCTGGCAGTACTTTAAGACCATCAGAAGGGGCTGGCTGTAGACATTTCATCTATTTATAATACTAATAATGTCCTCTGATAAGGACAGCCCATCTAAAGTATGTTGAGTTATGGTTGCAACAATGCATTTGCAACATGGGCTGGCAGTAATTTAAGACCATAAGAATTGGCAGACAACCTTGAATTCATATTCTATACACTGTAAATAAAATTCCATCTAAATTTCTAGTCATCTGAATTATGTTGAGTAATCGGTTTTTATTGACATCTTTAATCGCTAAGACCGCTGTTCAGCAGCCAGTCCTCCGGATATCGATTTATATATTAACAAGCTAACCTAACAAGCTAACATACAAGTAAAATATAAATAAATTTAAGTAACAAATACATAAAAAAAAGCTAACTTAAAGGCATTGCAGTTGTATCATCCGCGTCTTTGCTAATCAGCTTTACGCTACCACGACAAAATCACATATGAGCCGCTCGCCGTCTGTGGCAAACGACACACAGTGGGGTAATCGACCCTGAAAGTGGAGATCAATTCATACGTTCATTTAATTTAAAATATTTTTATGTATATGTATAGCTAGCACCAAATGAATTTAAAAAAAGACAAATCCGAAAATAGTTTAGAGCGATTTTTTTTTACGTAGGTTTTTAAGGCGTTACCATAGAGCGAGAAAAGTTAAAATTTAGTTTTTACTCCCATAAATATTTTTTATTATTAATGATAATTTGTTAAAAAATAATAATAATAGTAACCGATGTCCAGAATATACTTAAATTGTGGAGGGAACACTTTTACAACCTACTGAATGGCAGCAGCGCTGAAAGTAGTGAAGAAGACGAACCCGAGTCCCCAGTCGATGATTATGGAGTAGCTGTCCCACCGCCTGACTATGACGAGGTACGAATAGCGATTACTCGGCTGAAAAACAACAGAGCTGCTGGTGCTGACGGCCTGCCAGCCGAGCTATTCAAGTACGGCGGGTGAGGAGCTGATGAGGTGCATGCATCAGCTTATATGCAGAATATGGTCAGATGAACGCATGCCGGACGACTGGAATTTAAGTGTGCTCTGCCCAATCCACAAGAAAGGCGACCCCGCCATACGCGCCACCTACCGCGGAATCAGCCTTCTAAGCATAGATTATAAGGTCTTATCAAGTGTATTGTGCGAAAGACTGAAGCCCACCGTCAACGAGTTGATTGGACCTTATCAGTGTGGCTTTAGGCCTGGAAAATCCACCATAGATCAAGTATTCACAATACGCTAAATCTTGGACAAGACCCGCGAGAACGGGATCGACACACACCATCTATTTGTCGATTTCAAAGCCGCTTTCGACAGCACGAAGAGAAGTTGCCTTTATGCCGCGATTTCTGAATTTGGTATCCCCGCGAAACTAATACGGCTGTAAAATGTCGTTGAGCAATACCACCAGCTTCGTCAGAATAGGGAAGGACGTCTCCGAGCCGTTTGATACCAAACGAGGCTTCAGACAAGGGGACTCCCTTTCGTGTGAGTTCTTTAATCTGATGTTGGAGAAGATAATAAGAGCCGCAGAACTGAACCGCTCAGGCACAATACTTTACAAGAGCGTACAATTGCTGGCGTATGCCGACGACATCGATATTATCGGTAAAACAAGGGCTACGTCTGTTCTGCCTTCTCGGGATTGGGTCTGGTGATGAACGCGGACAAAACGAAGTATCTCCTGTCATCACACGAACAGTCAGAGCATACGCGTCTTGGCACTCACGTCGCTGTTGACAGTTACAAGTTTGAAAAAGTAGACGACTTCGTTTATTTGGGAACCAGCATTAACACCAATAATAATGTCAGCCTTGAAACCCAACGCAGAATCACTCTTG
This sequence comes from Rhagoletis pomonella, assembly GCF_013731165.1. NCBI lineage: Eukaryota > Metazoa > Arthropoda > Insecta > Diptera > Tephritidae > Rhagoletis > Rhagoletis pomonella. The sequence goes on from NW_023462376.1 coordinate 18,399, forward strand.
TCAACAAGTGCTACTTTGGACTGAGTAGGCAATTGAGAAGTAAAGCCCTCTATCGTCGTACAAAGATCACACTCTATAAGTCCCACATCATGCCTGTGCTGGTGTATCGCGCGGATGCATGGGCAATGAAAGCATCTGATGAGGCGGCCTTGGAGTTTTCGAGAGAAAGATTCTGCGAAAGATTTACGGACCTTTACGCGTTGGTGATGGCGAATATCGCAGACGATTTAACGATGAGCTGTATGAGCTTTACAACGATATAGACATAGTGCAGCGAATTAAAATTCAGCGGCTCCGCTGTCTTGGCCATGTCGTTCGAATGGACAGAAACGCTCCTGCTCTGAAAATATTCAAGGCGGCCGCGAAGCTGGTAACAGAGGAAGAGGAAGGCCCCCTCTGCGTTGGAAAGACCAGGTGGAGAAGGACTTGGCTTCACTGGGCCTTTCCAATTGGCGTCAGTTAGCACAGAAAAGAAGTGTCTGGCGTGCTGTTCTGGACTCGGCAAAATCGCTTAGGCGGTTACAGCGCCAATAAAGAAGAACTAATAAAGAAGAAGAAGAAGAATTTGTTAAAATCCTATTCATCATTAATTACAAGTTAAACTCCTGTTCTATCATTCTAATAATTATCCTCATCATTATTTTCATTACTATTTTCATCATCAACATCACCCACATCATTACCTTTTTAGGTAATTTTTTATATGATAATGAATACGAATTGTACAAATTTTCTCTTCAACAGTTATCTACATGTTTTTGTTAAGCCTAGAAAGCAATTAAGAATATATAGCCTTTAATAAAAATAATCATAATCTTTGCTGGCGTCATTGTCATCACCAGAGAACGGTTTTTATGGAAATTGCCTTTTTTATGCTAAAGAGATAGAGTATATTCGATTAAGGTTGTCCACGATTTAGCTTTCCTTGATTCCATATATACACATTTGATGTTGCCTTTTTTTCCTTTTTTAAGATATTTGCCTTTTTTTT
>NW_023462377.1:0-14149 GCF_013731165.1 Rhagoletis pomonella
CAGCGATCATGCAGACCAATACTTTAAGTTATTGCCTCAACGCATAGACTAGAGCTAGCGCTTAAGAGCTGGCACTGTGATTATAGCATTTAAGCAACATAAATTTTAACTTGAATGAAGGAAGCATTGCTCGTCTGCTCATTATTCTGCTTTTATTCAGCGCTCGTAACGGCCACAGGAGGCTTTCAATTTCATTTAATAATTTGAATCATCGCTGTCAATGGACTAAAGCGAAATGAGAAAACAGAAAACGAACGCATATATAATTAAGTATATGTGTGTGTGCGTGTATGTGTAAAAGTAAACACTTGCAATGAAGTAAAAATATGTGCGGATGTGTGAATGCGCTGTGTCCTTTCTTTGTTCGCTTTATGCGCTGTTGTTGCTGTCGCTACGGACGCGGATGCGCTGTTGTCTTAAATTTATACGTACGGGTACGAGTAGATAACAATAATAGCAATAATAATAACAATAATAACAGCGACAACAAAAACAACAACAAGGTAATGGTTACCAAAGGCAGTAAAATTAAATATAAAGTAAAATAAAGGAAAAAAAATCACATTTGAAGGGTTGCGCGCCCAACGCCGCTGCAGTGTCTTATTGCCCATCCATCTACAGCTTCTTTTCTTTGCGCTTAACATCTTTTTTGTTTGTCTTTTGTATATTATTTTCCCACTTGCGTGCTCGTTGTCTATCTGCATTAGCGGCTATGTGCACAATAACAAAAGCAACAACAGCAGAGATAGTCATTGCAGTAAAAGGGTTGTTTGCAGGCCATGAAAACGAACGGCCGCTCGATCGACCGGCGACCGGCTGGGGGAATAAAATCACAGCGGTGCACGATGATCAGCATAAATGCCCCTTGCGGCCGCTGAGCATGCGCTTTGCATAATAATGCGCTCGTCCGTCGTCCATTCAACTCTTCGCCACGCATTGCTGCAGGGGCTATTTAGTGTGAATGTGCGCTCGACGTGTTGTGAATCGGACAGCGGTATGTAAGTAAGGTATGAAACGTAAGCTACATAGGTAAGTATAAGATGGCGAGCGCAGCAAAGGTGGTGGTGTCCGAGATATCGTAGAATGACATCGCGCACAGCTACACAAAAGACGGCCGTTGTGCGAGATGGTGCGCGGTAAGAACGCGGTAAACGCACTGGCTGCAGCTTTCAAGCAATTGCTGCAGGATATCAGAAAGGTTTAAGCAATTTGGTCGACCGGATCGTGAGGCGGCGACGGGCAGCGGCGGGTAGTGGCGAGCCGGCTCGAAAAGGACACTATGCCGCGATGCGCTCGACCGCAATGCGAAACGCCCGAAAGACGTTGAAAGCATTATGCAAATGAGCGGCTTCGCTGTGACGAATGTTTACCTTTTTCCTTTAGCGCTTTGTTGTTATGGCGATAGCTTGCAGCTTGCAACTTGGCATTAGTGAATTTTGTGTCCGCTGCAATCACGTTTATATCCATGTCCTGCTTCACGCGCTTCAACTTGAACTCGCCGTGGTCCATTCGGAAACTTTTTACGCCTTGTCATTCTAAGAAAATTGATGACGATCACACAATGCTTATGCGCCTTTGTATGTATGTGAATCTACATGAGTACTATGTATATACATACCTATGTATGTATGTATGTACTTATAATAATAATGCGCTTTTATAATGCGCTTGAGTTGAGACAAGAAATTCAAATTAAATTATCAGAAGCATACATGTGTGTTTGTAGAAAATATAACGTCCTGCAAGTCCTTTTGAAAATGAAAAAAAAAAATTGTAACGGCTAATTGAAACTTTGCAAGCAATTTTTCTATGCATATATGTAGATGCCCCTGTTGGAACGTGAGGTGAAAAAGAGATTCTTTTTAATATCGATTAAATGAAGCTAAAATTGATGAAATTTTAATATTAGCCTAAATCGAGATTTCCAAAAATTCTTCCGGAGAACGAAAGCTGATATATATTTGTATTTGTTTTTTGAAAAAATCCACTCCAGATATTGGTTAATTTTCTTTTGAGAAACCGATACTTTATTTTTAGCTACTTTTAAAAACTCCCAGGACTTTTTGTGTACTTTTTCGAATTGTTCTCTCTATTTTCACCGCAATGAGAATAAGAAAAAATCAGTTGCTCCCTTCCTGTGTCGTGGCAACTCAAACAGCTGAGGAGACACTCCCTTACCACTCACGCATATATGGCGAAGGTCGAATTCTTGGACCCCCTTATTGATTTAACGTGGTTCAGCTGATTAATGACAACCCGGTTTAAGAGAATGTGCCTGCTTGTTACTAACATTCACTGACAGAGGTTACTCGCAATGGAAAACAACATTCGAGTTTGTATGTCCTACAGTGGGAGCTTTAACTTTCCATAAGGGCCCTCTTAAAGTAACATAGCTCAAACAAATTTCTTTCATAAGAATATCAATATCAAGAAAACAAAACGTCTAGAGACTAACTGAGTACAGTCATTTCACTTTATATACTTTTGACCCTAACACATTCACTTATGGATGTACAGTGCCGGGCCACTTGAGTAGCACACAGTGGTATTTCAGCGGAAAAATAAATTTTTTTTAGTATTAAATTTTTATATTTAAATGGTTTACAGCCAATTTCACGAAAGCAATTTAAGTGGAAAATGGTTTTAGTTTTTTAAATTTTATTTATAAATTGACAGAAAAAAAAAATAATTTACCATTTAAATTGCTGGTGAAACCGGCTATTAGCCTAACAAAGGGATATTTGACTAATGAAATTTGATTATAACTATGTAGGGAATTGGTAGTCTAATACAGAATAAAAGCAACAAAAGTCAGAAGATTTTTATTCAACTAAAACTGATTGAGACTTTTGTTCACTTAGGCAATGTGTTTTTCGTATAACTTTTATTTATTGATTCTTTTTGTAGGTTTATATGAAAATATAGCACTTACTGGACAAAATAGAGAAAAAATCAAGGCAATCGACCAAATACTTTATTAAATATAAGCAGACAAAAATGACACTTTATAAATGCTAACTTTGACACTTTTGGTGGACAAAAACTTTTTTTTCCTAGGCCGTCCTCCGTCTTCTAACTATAATAAACTTAAAGACCGGCATATATTCTATCGTTTTCTGAAAAAAAAATCGCATATTTGTGAATTTTAACGTAACCTCATATATATACATGGTAATGATGGCATTCATGGTATTTTTAAGGCACTTTTGAGGTTATGTTTGTATGAGAGGTATGATTTAAAAGAAATCGATTACGCCGATTTTATTTTGTATATACCACGTTATTACAAATATATTAACAAAGTTTCGGACTCATATATTCATCGGTGGGCATGTTTAACAGGTTTTTGAGGTTAGGTTCGATCAAGCAAATTTTTGGTATTTTTCTTAATTTATGTCCATAAATATTAAACTCGGAAAATGGGGTGCTGTATGGGGCTGTACCACTGTGTAGCGCCCACTTTTTGTTCTCTGTTTTGACAGTTTCCTTTCTTCTATTTAATATTTATAATTTTTTTTTTATAAAAATATAGCATTTTCTATAATAAAAAAAATTATGTAAATCAGATTCTCAAACTACGTACCCTTGTGGCCAGCTGAGTTTTGGCTATTTTGCTTTCAACTAATTAATGTTTGTAATTTGTTTATAAAAGTTTAGCTCGTTACATAACCAGCACCACATAGTAAATCCACATTTCAAACTTCGTACAAAATTTATAAAAATTAAACAAACCATTACAATTACACACAAAAACTTCAAACTTTTTATTAAAAATGTTTAGAAAAATTTTAGGTATGCAGTTTTGTAGCCCATTAAATTTAATTAAATTAAAGTAAGTGCAAATTTCAAGACGCCAGAAGATCGCGTTGATTTTTAATAATTTTGTTTTGGCTGATGGTGTTGAGTATTTTCTCTCTCCCATGGAGGAAAATGTCTAGCACCGTCAGCCAAATAAACTATTAAAAATCACCGCAATTTTCTAGCGTTTAAAAATTTGCACTTTAACCTACTAATATTTAATGGACTTAAGAACTGCATAAAAAGTTTAAAATGTTTGGGTTTAATTGCTAAAGTTTTTTGAAGTTTAATGCGCCAGACTTTTATAAAAAAAAATTATAAACATTAAATAGAAAAAGACAATAAGCCAAATCTGGTCAAAATGTCACAAGGGTATATAGAAAATTTATAATAAAACAAATTTTCGTAAAAATTCAAAGAATTTATATTTTATGAAAATTTAGTTTTATATTATAGCCCGTTAAATTTGCGATAATTTTTTTTCCGATAATGTTGCGCATTTTCTTCTATGAGAAAAATCTATTTTTTATATGAAAGACAAAAAAAAACATATCAAAAATCAGTGACTGCCCTTTGAAATTGCACTTTGTTATACGCGAATTAAAGTTGAACGGGCTATAAAACTGCATATTAAAAAAAAAATGTTTTTAAAATTTGAAAAATTGATTAAAATTTTATGAATTATTATAAATTTTGTATAAAGTTTGGGAACCGGATTTGTATAATTTCTGTTATAAAATATGTAGAATTAAAAAAAAAATCAATGAAATTTAAATAAACAAAAGGAAAACTGTTAATACTGAGGATCAAAAAGGGGTGCTATTGAAGTAGCCGGCACTGTATGTAAATATATATTAATTTACAACATTTTAGATTCGTTGCGCCTACCTTCTCTTATTCTTCTCCCGCTTGTGTGTATTTCAAAAGATTTCGTTTTATTTAAATTTTGGTATTTCATTATTATTGCTATCTGTGATACACCCTTTCTACGTAAACTGATTATTTTCGCTTTGTTTTTGTGCATTTACTAAATGTATGAGCATTGTATTAAGTATTCACTGTTTTTTTTTTTCTTTCATTTTCAATTTCGATTTTTTCTTCTTCTTCTCCGTCATTTTGAACATTAACTTCGATAATGTTGTTAATTAATGCGATACGAATGAGAAATTTATTGCCCACACCCGAAAATGTTTCCAAGCAGCAGTAAAATCAAATTTTAAGATACGCCATTCAAACACATACAAATACATAAGCATACACATACAAAAACACATACTATCGCACAAAGGCGCTGAAGGTCCGACTAAAATAAGACTGTGACGATGATCATCGACGACTAGGCGATCGTCGCAATCAGTGACGCACGAAAAAAATTTCATTGCTAAGTTTGTATGCGCCATCGCACATTTTGTGCCGAATGCGACGACACAACGCTGGAAGCGTGTTTGGAGGGAGGAGGCGGCGGCATGGTATTGACCGAGATGAAATCTCACTCACAAGTTGCTCGTAATTTACTAAATGAAAATTTTTATTGTGCCATGGATGAGCGACGCGACGCAAGGCGCATCATACTCGTAGGCTTTATATGTATGTCCATGGGTAAGTTTGTGCAGATGAAATGGACCACGCAGCTGCAGGTGTAACACACACACACACACACACATTCACGCAGCTTTACAGCATAACAGAATTTGTTCGATCATGGTATATGCATATTTAGTATGTATGTAATCGTGTGTGAGTGAATGATTAAATTGTATGTATATATTTACATTTGTAGCATAGGGGGCATCGATATATACATGCATGCGTACATATGTATGTATAAACTTACGTATAGATACAATGTAGGCTTTAATTATTGATTTTTTTCTCCTTGTAACTGGCGACAGTTGTAGTTAATAATGCATTAGCGGAGCTGGGAAGGGCCAATACACTTATACATACAATATTTACGTATGTACATATGTATGTGTATATATTAGGAAGGTAAAAAAAAAAAATAATAAGTCAGAATTTTAATGCTATCACCCCCTAAGAAATATTTACAGTTCGCTCAAAGTTGTCCATGTATTTTGCATGGGAAAAACCATTTTTCGTAGAAATGGTATAGCAATCTTGAAAATCAATATTTTTCTATCGGAAAACTGTTCATGGTTCATTTAACCATTTTTTAATATTACCTTTTTTATAAATCCCCCAAAAAGCCAAAAAAAAAAGCAATGTGGGACCATAAAATATTCTTAGTATTAGAAAATGGTAAATTATATAATTGGCCGTTATTACTGGAAGTATCCTGAAGAGAAGCAAAGTTTTCCGGACGAAAAATATTAGCCGTCATCGATTCGCCAACAGTTGGCGAGTGGCGAAACGAACGAACTCAATGAGGTACAACCAAACTCGCTATCGTCTATCCGTGCTAGCTAACTTTGTTGTTGCTTTCACATGCAAAATTCTTCTTTAAGCGACCGGAACTCAAACATAGCGAGCGCGAAGTGGCGAATCGATGGCGGCTATTGATTTTCAAGATTGCTATACCATTTTTACGAAAAAGTACTTTCCCCATGTAACATACATGGAAAACTTCATGGGCTTTTTGGCAGTTCTAAATGCCATTTTTTAACAAGAAAATACGGGTGTTCCTTTTTTCCATTGAAATAATTCTAGTGGTGAGAGTTTAACATTTTGCACCTATTTTGAACCACCTTAATGTATATACGTACATATGTATATACTTTGCTTGTATCAGATACTCACATACATATAGGCCTACATAAATTATCTATTGCCGTTGAAAATTTGTAAGCACAATTTATCATCGAAACAAAAGGTGGGACAAAAGGGAGTTTGAATGAGGGAAGCTTTCTTTTGACCCGATGAACGTTTTCATGTTTTCAACTTTTATTAAAATTTTCGAAATTAAATACTGACTATATGCCAGTAGCGAATTTAATTTTAGTCTTCTGCCATTGATACATTCAAATCGCTGCAACTATGTTTATACCCAGCTCAAGGACATCAATGCTAAACGATATTTTTCCATAAATTTGTCTATCCACTTTCTCATAATTAGCTCGTTTGGGGTGTTCAGTTGCTACTCAGAGGATATTACAAGCCAATTCTAGATAAGCCTTTTGTAAGACAATTGAAAAGGAGGAAAGATAGCTTGAAAGACTTTGTTTACTATGGCACGAAAGTCTTACCAAAAAAAAAGCTCCCTTGCCAACTTTCATAGTAAAAAGCTCTTTTGACAGTCGCAACGGCCGGGTGAGCAAAACAGTGGCATGCCATTCGGGAGATCTGAGGTTCGAATCCTTGGACAAGAGAATTTTTCTTTGAATTTTTTTATTTTTTTTCTTTTTCAATTTTATTTTCTTGAAATTTTTAGAATTGGTAGTTAAAAGAAAAGATATATTTAAAATTTTTAGAGACTTATTTTATTTTATTTTTTTAGTAATATTTCTTTTTTAATTAATTTTGCTTTTAATTTTTAGATTTTCCTGCTTTAAATTTTTAGAAACTTAGTTTGTGCTTCTTCAATTTAGTTTTCTTTAAATTTTTAGATGTTATAGTTTTGAAAAGAAAAATATGTTTTTTAATCTCGTTAAATTTTTAGCAACCTTTTTATTTATTTTTATTCATTTTCCTTTTAATTCAATTTCGTTTCAATTCTTAGATTTCATTGTTTTAAAAAGATTTTTTTTTTTAATTAGTTTAATTTCTAGAAATGTATTTTATTGTTTTTTTTGTCAATAATTTTTATTTATTTTTTAATGTATTTTTTCTTTTCTTAATTGAATTTTCATTCAATTTTCAGTTTGTATGGCTTAAAAAAAATTAATTTTTAAAAAACTTATTGCTAAAAAATAAACAGAATAACGCTAGGGTCTCCTTGTAAGCAGATCTATCAATTAGTTTTTCGAAATACAGAAAATAGCTTTCAGGAAGGTTGTCAGAATTGACAGTTATGTTCATCCGGAACCACCACTCGACTATTCTAAACGACAGGCGTGCTTTGTTTGACTCTTCCAGAACCGCTTAGGCGATTACAGCGTAAATCAAGGCATTTTATGAACGAAAGATCAGGGCTGATACCCTGCTTTTGTAAATACCCAACATTTTTACTCCCAAGCAACCTCTACAACTAATTTTATATTACAGACTCAACATAAAAAATACACTACGTGGTCAAATGTTAGGCACAGGTCTTAGCGTTATTCTGACTGAGCTCACGTAGTTCAAAGAAAACGCCGAATTTCGCCCTATAACCGCCTACCAATGGAAAATAAGTTCAACAGCCTTTAGCTGGGAACAGAGCAGTGACGATTGGGCCAAGTCAGGAAGCGCAACTGTCAAAGTGTCCACGGACGGCTCTAATATTGCAGAGAAGGCTGACGATTGCGTTTACTCGGAAATGTTTTCCTACGAAATTGCTTACGAAAACATAACTATTTAATACACTTTTCGAGAAGAAAAAGTCGGTGAAAATTAACAAAAACAAGTAAGAAGTATGTTTTTCGCCTTTCCGAAAGCTACCGCTACTTGGTAAGCCGGGGTGTATCAATTTTGAGTAAATTAGCGTCCTTAAATTTCGAAATATTGAAGTTTCGAGCATTTCTAAAATTTACCGTCATATGAAAAGCGGCCTCAATTTTAGTCCGATTTCAATAATTACCAAGATATACACATGTAACCATAAGTGGGCGTGGCTACGCCCATTTTCCAAAAATTTATAATATTCTTATTTTTCGTCTGAAAATTATTGTAAATATCAATTTTGAGTGAATTATCTTCAGTAGTTACTAAAATATCGTAGTTTTCGTATTTCTGGAAATTACCGTTATATGGGAAGTGGCGTGGTTACAGTCAGATTTCGCCCATTTTCAATACCAACCTACCTTGGATTAACGGAAACCTACATACCAAATTTCGTCGAGATATCTCAATTTTGGCTCGAGTTATCGTGTACACGGTCGGACGGACAGACGGACAGACGGACGGACAGACAGACATGGCTTAATCGATTTCTCTATTCTCTCATTCTGAGCATTTATGTATACATTTGTCTATATCTATCTCGATTCGTTTTGGCTGTTACAAACAACCGTTATGTGAACAAAATTAATATACCCTTGTGCACAAGTGCGCTCGGGTATAAAAACACAGAACCTAGCTCTTATAGGCAAAGGCATAGCCATCTCATAGCATACGTATTACAACTCGGATTTTTTTCATTTATAAAAAAAAACTGATTATTCTAAAATATCAACATATGGCACTAAGAACCGAGTAATAAGTATCAATTTCCCATTTTACAACTTCCTGAGTTGTTAAATTGTTAACTGTACATTTGTGTACAGCAAATCCCAGCAACATATGTAAAAATAAATTACTGCAATGTATTTAAATGGCACACAGCATTAGCTACAGGCACACGGAAGGAAATCTCGCCATTAAAAACACAAAACTAACGGTGGCTGAATGGTTAATAAATATTTTACATGCACGAAACACACATATGTACATACATTCATGTGTACACACTCTCGTGCGTATGCAATCACTGCACATCGCTGCACAGATGGCCAAAGACTTTACTCAAATATCTACGCGCGCTGCCGCCAATTCTAATTTATGACCATTAAATTTGCATAACGTCGCTGCTGATGGACAGTGGCAACAAAGCATGGCAAGGACAAAACAGATCTTTAGGGAAAACGCAAGCAAACAAAAAAATAATAATATTTCATAAAAGGTAAGAGAATATAAACAGCCGCAGCAGCAACAAAAAGTGCCAATAAAGCGCAGCAACCCTTTAACAGCACAACCACAATTAAGGGTATTCGAAAGCATCCCTGTGAGAAAAATCTCTCGTTCTTAACTGGTGCGCTTCTAGAACATTTAGACCCAGTACTGGTTCGCGATAAGTCTCTTATGCATGCAAACAACTAGCCTACTAACTGTCCTAGGAAGTGTCTATTGCCCCCCCCGTTGCAACCCTTTTTAGATAGTTCCGAATTAGTCCTAAATTCTATAGTTCCAAACCAGTTCTAAAATCGACAGACGAAAGGAAAAAAGTATCATGATTTTTCAATCTTTTTGCTTCATCCGTGTGCGCGATTTTAAATTATTTTCAAAAAAAATGTGTTTTCAATTTGAAATAAAATTTTTTTGATAGATCGTAAGAAATGTACGTTTATATACCTTTGGCTGTAGCCGAGTTGCAGAGGTGCTCGCTATTATTGGTTAGATTCCAGATGATCCCAAGATGTTTAAATGTTAAAAAAAATGTTTGTTTTGTATTACCAAGTTATGAAAAAGCATCTGCGAAGTGCAGAATGATAGCGTATTTGAACGAAAAAGCCGCCAAACACATATCTATGTAAAGTAAAAAAGCCCCCCGCTGTATACCTTGTTCGATAGTTCCGATCTAGTTCTAAATTCGACAGATAAGGTCTAACAAATGAGAACAAATTCCTTTTCCTATAGTTCCGAACCAGTTCTAAATTCGTCACCTTAGATATAGATTTATAATGGAAAAAGTGAAATAAAATAGTTTTTTCAAAGTAACACATTTCGCTGATTTTTGACTGGGGGGGTAACTAGTTACGATCGTTTTTGGCGATAGAGATCTAGACGGCACTGGAAATTTGTTTCGCTAGTCCGCGGTTTGCCTGCAGGGATGCGCATTGATTTTAGTTGTGTGTGTGTCGTTATGTGTGTGTGTGTCTGCACTGGCTATAAGCTAAAAGGGTGAACTGGCTGCCCAAGAAGGGGTGTGAGAAACCAAAGGCCTAGCGCAGACAACTACGTTCGACCGCTGCAAATGTGCCTGTGTCTAATTACATAGATGCATATATATGTACGTAGGTACGTAGCCGCGCATAGTTGCATTTCAGTTGATATATACACGTATATACTAGATATTTGTATACCTGCGTGCTTTTATGTTGTTGCAGCACTTTACGTGAAGCATTGGTCATTAAAATCGAAAAAAAATTAAGAAAAAATGGAGAAGAAACCCATTTTCGAAACGTAAAAAAAAAACGGATTATAATAACGTAATATATGCGTACTTGCGTATGTATGTGTAAATGCCTTGATAGCAGCGAAATTGTATCAAGATTTGTGCATTGCATTGCTAAAGGGCAACAGAAAAGGAATAACAACGACCGAAATTATGCGAAGGACATTGCTGCGAAGAATGACAACTGACAGCGAAACGGACAGTAATTTAATGTGGCTTCAGCTGAGCACAACTGACCTAGAAATATTTTGAGAAATTATGTCAGCGAATTCAAAAAAAAAAATCAGTTTGCTAAAGTGAAAGGGTTATTTGTTGATTGCTTAAAGCTGTGTACTTTACGCTCCATACATATGTATATTATTAAAAATAGTATTCTAGAAGACATCTGTTTTTTTGGGCATTTTATGTAGTCAGAAAGATAAAATCGTGCATACCTCTCAGGAGGCCATCTCCAAAAAAAAAAGAATTTGACATAAAACTTGTAAGCAGAAGTGTTTTATTTCATAAAAGACAGTTATTATTTAATATTCTAATGCCCGGTTGTACCAATGCATCTTAAATTTATCAGCCTGTTAAAATTTAAAATGACGCAATTTTGGAAGGAAAATTTATAATTTTAAATTTTATAAGCTCGCTAAGTTTTAAAATTTTTTGGTGAATCCGGGCATAAGAGCCGTTTTCTCATAAGGGTTTTAAAATTGATCAGCTCTTTAAACACAATTTTTTTTTTTTTGAAAAAACATGCTTTAAGTGCAGATAAATTTTAAGATCTTCTTGAGAAAACGGCCCTTTATTATACTAAAATTTAATGGGCTAAAAAACTGCATACACAAAAAAAAAATTCTAAAAAAAAATTAAAAAAATTTAAATTTGTAATCTACTCATTTTACTCAACTCCACTGTGATTTTTTCAAGTTTTTTTTTTGAGATGGCATATTTTCAGAAACAAATATTTTTTTTATCAAAAAATCTGTATGTGAAACATTTTTCAAGAAAAAAATTTTAAAATATTTCATTTCATAGAGAATTTTGATGTGCGAATGTGTGACTTTGTTTTTGAATTTTTCCCTCTCACCGTTCTCGAGATATATGGAAAACTATTATTTATTTATTTTTGTTCTTGTGCTGTAAAATTTTAAAAAATGTATTAATCAAGCTCAAATTTCATACTTAGTTATTATTTATGTTTATACATCAACCCTAAAAATTTGAAACAAATCAAACACATGAAGTTTGAACCCCGTCCATTTTGGGATGGAACGCCCCATATATACATATATCCATAGGGTTCTCGGAAACGGCTCCAACGATTTTGATGAAATTTTGTATACAGATAATGTTTTGGATTTTGAGGTTATCTGAATAGGCATTATCTCCGAGAAGACTCGTATAAGGTTGCCACCTATTCGAAATTAGTTACAAATTAATTGAAACATCATAATATGGGTATCAATTGGAAGGTATTTTAAAGATCCCTAATTCAAAAATATTTTCAATAGGGTTGCCACCTATTTTGAATCGCATATTTATTTAATTTTTTGTTTAGAAAAAAGGTTAAATATTACTATTCATGGGTACCAAGAGAAGGTTCGTAAACAATGCTTTCCTTAGGATAAGGTTGCCACTTAGTTTCGATCGCGCTATGGATATCAAATGAGAACTTTGGTCAGAAAATATTTTCCATCAGGATTGCCACGTTTCTATGTAATACTAATTTTTATTTTGTTAATTTCAATAAACATTTTTTTATGCATACATAGTACTTATACGCTCAAGATATGTGCCATTCATTCCAGCGTATTTCGGAATAGGGTTGCCACCTAAATTTTAGAGTAAGGAATTTGCTTAATAGTTATCGAAATTCTTTTTTTTTTATTTCCAAAATATTTTTTTAAAGCTATCCAAATCTTGAAAACTTTAAAAAGTATATGCACTCCGGGCAAAGATCGCTCAACCTGGTACTAGTATTTTATAAACGAAGATGAGGAAGAATCTTGTATTAAAATCCTAGACTGCGGAAGTGCTTTCCTCATGTTTGATAACTATATATAGACGGAGAGTGATAGCAGTTTGATAAATTTGTGCAAACAGCGGTAAGGACAAGAGCATCATTTAGTTTCGATCATATTTTTTGTTCTCGCTCCCTAATATTAGAACAAAAATTTAAAAAAAAAAAAAAAAAAAACCAAGATTTTGTATTTAAGTCGACCTTAAACCTAATACAACTTCCGTATTATTATGACTCTTAAAAGTAAGAAATAAATCAGCGATGGAACAATTGGCTGGCGCTTAGAAAAATATGCAAATAATCTAAAACCGCTTAATATAAATTTGAAATCACTTTGTAGTTAGTAGTATATATAAATATGTATATGTATTGTAAAACACACCCACAACTTTCAAGCTGGTGAAAAGGGCTGTAATATTCAATATTTTATGTAGGTATAGAAGGGTATTCCATTGAACAAGTGCGCTTTGCAAAACAAATGTTGAAAGAAATCACAAAAATCTATAAATTTCCGAGTTAATAGAGCTGTCACAGATTTATGATTTTTTCTGTTCAAATACAGTGAATCTCTTTCTATTGAATTTATAACTGATTTCAAGCGCTTCACAACCGGGAAAACCCTGAACTAAATTCGCGAAATTTAGCGCCTGCAAAATATGGAATATAGTTATGAAAATAACAGTCAGTAATAAAGATCTCTATTGCACGTGCACACATACATATAAACATGTATACCAAGTACCTGTGTGTATAAATACAGTTGAATCTAACGCATTATTCATGCGAATCGAATCGTTTTTCATGGAAATTTGTAATTCACACATGCAATAAAAGATTAGCCATATTTTTTTTCTTTTAGCATCAATGAATGCAAGCCGGTGGAGTGTTGAGCAGCAAGAAGAAAGGGGGTGAGCAAAACAGCAGGGGGCGCAGAAATTCAACGTAAAACATTAGACACAAAGTGATGCGATTAATTAACAACTCAGCTGTCAATCAGTTAGCACATTTTGCAATAATGTCTGTGAATTTATGTGGATATTTAGCATACATCTAAATATGTGTGTGTAACTATGTATGTAAACAATTCATTATTTATATTCAAATAAAGAAATACGCGCTGCGCTTGTGTCAATAAGGTGTTGATTAACAGGCGAAAAACTTGGTGTGCTAAATAGTGTCATTTGGCAATGAAAAATTAAAATAAAAAAAACAAAGAAAAAATGAAAGTTACACAAATAAATTTATTTAAAAAATGTACATACATACATGTGCATATGTAAGCATATGAAATTTTGAGTAATAATTTTAGCTTTTAC
>NW_023462377.1:14249-17347 GCF_013731165.1 Rhagoletis pomonella
AAGTGTTTCCTTTTAGTTTACTAGTTGAAAATTTTAGTTTTGAAAGTGCATATCTTTTTCGTAGTTTATTTTTCATTTCAAATGTTCTTCTTTTGCGAATGCTACGTTTTAAAGTCGTGTATACAAGTAGTGTATTTTTAGTTTTCCATGAAGTAAATTTATTTCAAAAATGTTCGTTTTACAATTTGTTTTGAATGCGTGGATTTTACATCTATCATTTTCGCAGTGTGTGTGCGCGCTGTAGGGAAAAATACCAGATGTCCACTAGAATGCTATAGTGCGTTTTTCATATCCACCAGTTCGCGTTATATTTTTTTTCCACGCTAGAAAATGGTTTTTTAATACGGCGATGTCCTGCGAAATGTCAATTGTCCGAAAATGAATGAGCACATATAAGTTAAAATACCAAATTTTAGTAGTCTACTAATTTCTGTTCCAATCACTTTCAAAGATAGCCAGTTTTTGGCTAGTTATAAAACATATAAAAAATTTATCCTAATTCACATTTTAAAAAATATTCTATTTTCTTCATATTTCAATTGGTATAATTATAGTCAATGAAGAACTAATATGACTATCTATTAAATACCAGTTTATGAATCCGAATGATTTTCCGGCAGTGTAGTTATGTAAGAGTAACGCGAATATTATTTGTTGCATAATTGCAGGCACTACTTGCTATGACAGATCGAACTACGAGAAATCATAAGTCGTACATTGGCAGGATAAGCCTTCATTTCTACTGTTATATCGGCACATACTTAGCTACCATTTGGGGCAATTTCTTGAGCTTCGTGTCTTCACCTCTTTATTTAGACCTAGTCGTTCATCATGCTATTGGCCTTACAGCAATACTAAATCAGGCGAAAGTTATTTTAGGAGAAAAGCTCAAGCATAGACGCTTTTATGGCCTTTTTATCGGGGATCAACACTAAACATAAATTCCAAAATTTTTATTTTAAGGACATAGCAAAATTGGAAAAAAGTAAAATTAAACAAGTAAGAGCAGCGCTGTCTTCGGCTATGCCGAAGGCTTCATACCTTTCATGAACATCTGCAAATTTTACTTTGACAGATTACTGATTTTGAATACATCTGCATACATCGATAGAGGAGTTACACACTTATATAAAAAATCGCATCTAAACAATCAGAGGTATGGAAGATATACTTTATATGGCACCAATCTAAGTGATTTTCACTGCTATGTGATCGGTATGTAAACCGGTAACACAATTTATTGGGTTTAGTTTCCTACATAAAGGAGATATATCGCAAAAACTGGTATCTGAACAATCAGTGGTATAGGAGATAAAGCTTATACAGCATAGATTTTGACGATTTTCTCAGTAGACTTTGTATTATTATTTATATCTTACGAAATTTATCGGTTTTAGCTGTTCAAATAAAGGAGTTTTACAGTAAAATCCCATATCTGAACAATCAGATGTATGGAAGATACATATATGTTATAGTTACCCGATCCTTGTTATTTTCACTGTAAGTATTCCGTTGATAATGAGCAAAAATGGTGCGAAATTTCATGTTCCTAGCTGCATAAATGGAGGAGTTATGATAAAAGACCTCATATCTGAACAATCAGTTGTATGGGGGCTACAGGTTATAGTGACCCGATCTTTGTTATTTTCACTGTAAGTCTTCTGTTGATAATGAGTGAAAACAGCGCGAAATTTCATGGTCCTAGCTACATAAATGGATGAATTATAACGAAAAATCTCATATCTGAACAATCAGTTGTATGGGAGCTATAGGTTATAGTTACCCGATCTTTTTAATTTTCACTGTAAGTTTTATGTTAATAATTATTGAAAACAGTGAGGAATTTCATGTTCCCAGCTATATAAATGGAGGAGTTATAACGAAAAATTTTATATTTGAACAATCAGTTGTATGGGAGCTATATGTTATAGTGGTCCGATTCTTCCGGTTCCGACAAATGATTAATACATTATAAAAATACACCCACCTACCAAATTTTATCCGGATATCTCGAAAACTGAGAGACTAGATTGCATACAAACAGACAGACAGACGGACAGACGGACAGACGGACATGGCTAAATCAACTCAGCTCGACGTTCTGATCATATAAGTATACATTTTAATGGGTCTATCTCTTTTTGTTCTGGTACTTACAAACATCGGACCAAAGTTATAATACCATTTCATGCTCATTAAAGGTATAAAAATTGCGGTTAAATTTTGTATGGAAAAACAGAAATCCAATTTTAATAGTTACATTAGGAATTTTATTATAAAGATCATATACATACTTTCCTCCTTCCTATGCTGATACTTCCACTCCTCGACTCCAGAGATACATTCAGATCAAATATTAAAGATTTTTATTTATTTACTATTTTATTTTATGTTATGTTGTGGTATGTTATGTTATGTTTATATGTTAGTTACTTAACCCACTTTATGTGAGTTTGTTTCATCATTTCAGGTGAAGTTTTATTAGCCAAAGTAAATAATTTGAAGCAGTGGTGACTTAGTTAAGGACGGCTACCTCTTCGATTTATAAATATGTCTTAGAAGCCGCCCTTAGTGACTCATATAATAGAAGGGAATGAGTTGTAAGCAATAATAAGAAGAGCTTAGCAGTTACTACATAGCTGGAAAAACTCTACAGCAAAGAAATGCCAAACTGTCTACTGTTTGCGAACTGCTTGTCTTCGACCAGAGCCAAACTAACAATTCTACATAGCGCGCTCAACTAATCCGGTTCTCTAGCGACGAATGACACTAGACACATCCACTTTTTACGACAAAGCTGCCACAACTACTTTTTTTTCCACTCAACAACTTATGACGCTCCAAAACAAATCATAACCTACACCAATTTCAACAATCACAGACAGACAGACGGACGGATAGTCCGACAAACCAGCGATATAACAATCAAACGGCGAGTAATCCATCTCACCAAATCAGGCAAATAAGTAGCAACCAAACAAACAATCAACCTGTCAATCGCAACCGGCTTGTGAGGCAGTTAAAGATACACACACACACACACATACACATACTCTAGTACGTACATAAATACTAAATAGTTGGTAGCCGTTGACTTG
>NW_023462377.1:17447-19380 GCF_013731165.1 Rhagoletis pomonella
CAAGTCAACGGCTACCAACTATTTAGTATTTATGTACGTACTAGAGTGTGTATGTGTGAGTGTATATCTTTAACTGCCTCACAAGCCGGTTGCGATTGACAGGTTGATTGTTTGTTTGGTTGCTACTTATTTGCCTGATTTGGTGAGATGGATTACTCGCCGTTTGATTGTTATATCGTTGGTTTGTCAGACTATCCGTCCGTCTGTCTCTCTGTGATTGTTGAAATTGGTGTAGGTTATGATTTGTTTTGGAGCGTCATAAGTTGTTGAGTGGATAAAAAAAGTAGTTGTGGCAGCTTTGTGGTAAAAAGTGGATGTGTCTAGTGTCATTCGTCGCTAGAGAACCGGATTAGTTGAGCGCGCTATGTAGAATTGTTAGTTTGGCTGGTCGAAGACAAGCAGTTCGCAAACAGTAGACAGTTTGGCATTTCTTTGCTGTAGAGTTTTTCCAGCTATGTAGTAACTGCTAAGCTCTTCTTATTATTGCTTACAACTCATTGCGTTCTATTATATGAGTAACTAAGGGCGGCTTCTAAGACATATATTTATAAATCGAAGAGGTAGCCGTCCTTAACTAAGTCACCACTGCTTCAAATTATTTACTTTGGCTAATAAAACTTCACCTGAAATGATGAAACAAACTCACATAAAGTGGGTTAAGTAACTAACATATAAACATAACATAACATACCACAACATAACATAAAATAAAATAGTAAATAAATAAAAATCTTTAATATTTGATCTAAATGTATCTCTGGAGTCGAGGAGTCGAAGTATCAGCATAGGAAGGAGGAAAGTATGTATATGATCTTTATAATAAAATTCCTAATGTAACTATTAAAATTGGATTTCTGTTTTTCCATACAAAATTTAACCGCAATTTTTTAATTTTACTTTTTTCCAATTTTGCTATGTCCTTAAAATAAAAATTTTGGAATTTATGTTTAGTGTTGGTCCCCGATAAAAAGGCCATAAAAGCGTCTATGCTTGAGCTTTTCTCCTAAAATAACTTTCGCCTGATTTAGTATTGCTGTAAGGCCAATAGCATGATGAACGACTAGGTCTAAATAAAGAGGTGAAGACACGAAGCTCAAGAAATTGCCCCAAATGGTAGCTAAGTATGTGCCGATATAACAGTAGAAATGAAGGCTTATCCTGCTAATGTACGACTTATGATTTCTCGTAGTTCGATCTGTCATAGCAAGTAGTGCCTGCAATTATGCAACAAATAATATTCGCTTTACTCTTACATAACTACACTGCCGGAAAATCATTCGGATTCATAAACTGGTATTTAATAGAGTCATATTAGTTCTTCATTGACTATAATTATACCAATTACCTACAAAATAATAAATTTGCCTACAATAGGGTTCATTTTTTTAGGACGTGAAATATGAAGAAAATAGAATATTTTTTAAAATGTGAATTAGGATTAGGATTTTTATATGTTTTATAACTAGCCAAAAACTGGCTATCTTTGAAAGTGATTGGAACAGAAATTGGTAGACTACTAAAATTTGGTATTTTAACTTATATGTGCTCATTCATTTTCGGACAATTGACATTTCGCAGGACATCGCCGTATTAAAAACCATTTTCTAGCGTGGAAAAAAGATATAACACGAACTGGTGGATATATGAAAAACGCACTATAGCATTCTAGTGGACATCTGGTATTTTTCCCTACAGCGCGCACACACACTGAAAAAATGATAGATGTAAAATCCACGTATTCAAAACAAATTGTAAAACGAACATTTTTGAAATAAATTTACTTCATGGAAAACTAAAAATACACTACTTGTATACACGACTTTAAAACGTAGCATTCGCAAAAGAAGAACATTTGAAATGAAAAATAAACTACGAAAAAGATATGTACTTTCAAAACTAAAATTTTCAACTAGTAAACTAAAAGGAAACACTT
>NW_023462378.1:0-19380 GCF_013731165.1 Rhagoletis pomonella
CTGCAAGAAAACGTGGTAGTTTCGGTGCCTAGTGGAAGAGGTCGCAAGAAAGAAGCAAACCAATCTTCCTAGAGGAGAGAACGCGAAAAGCTAAAAAAAGCTAGCTATGTAAAAGTTACTGTTTCAAAACTTCCAAAAATCTACCATAATGCAATTTTATTTTTTAATGGTATTAGGCTCATATTTATCCAAATTTTCAGGTAATAAAAAAAGATACAGTTCGGATGTTACTTGTTGTCATAGATGTTTTTTTTTTTAATTTATGGTTTACTTTTATAAAATCACATAACGCTGTTTGCAAGTGGACTACTCATATATTCATTAAAAGATAATTTGTCATCCGTCTGAAATAAAAAAAATTTTAAATCAGAAGGACAAAATAGTATTGTGTTATTAATTCAAAAGTAAATAATTGAAGTTCAATGACGAAGGGGGGGATCTATCCCCCCTGGCTACGCCACTGCTCCGACCATAGGTACATAAATTTCAAGATCTCTTGCGAACCATAACCTTCAGTCGCTTACAGAAACAGGAGACGAACCGACTGGAACAAGTTCAGGAATATACTCTCGGACCTCCTTTTTAGAAGCGCTTGTCACGGTAAGTCTCGCGGAAGCGTGAAGCGGAATCTGTAGACTTCTAGCATGCTTCTCTCGGTGGACTAGATTCATCGGAAAAAATTGAAGAAGCAGTGGACCATATTACCAAATCCTGTAACGCGGCTTTTTTCGCCCTATCACAATTCCGAAGGGAAAAAGAAGCCACACTGGTGGAACGTAGAAATCGCCACCCTGAGGAAGGAAAGCAGGAAGCTTTTTAATAAGGCGAAAAGAGACGGATCGGTGCATTCCTATAAGGAAGCCTTAAAAAACTTCAAGCGAGCCATCAAAAGGGCTCAGAGGACATCATTGAGGAACATTTGGAAGCCAACCGTTTACGGAAGGTACTATCAAAGAGCCCCTTTTCTCCAAGCTATATCCAAAGCCCAAACGGCGATGGACTTCATCTCGGGATGATATGCTAGAGATTCTTGTAGATACACACTTTCCTGGCTGCTCCGCGGCGGAGAGTAACTCGGCCCCTAGGGTGGGACCATTTCCGGCGGGGGGAAGGCATCATAACCCACAGGAATGTGGACAGGGCCATAAAATCTTTTAAACCCTTAAAATCCCCTGGGCTGGATGGCATTTTCCCAGCGGAGCTGCAATAAGCATCTGACATATTATGCCCCAACCTAACGGTAATCTATAGGGCTTGTCTCAACCTGGGATATATACCAAAAGCATGGACATTGGCGAAGGTCGTCTTCGTACCGAAGGGAGACAGAGCCTCTCATGTGAAGCCCAACGATTTTCGACCAATCAGCCTTTCTTCTTTCTTCCTAAAGATCCTGGAAAGGATACTGGACACATTCATTCGGCAAAAGATGGATCCTAAGGAGCTATCTGACTGCCAACACGCCTACTCGAAAGGCAAATCTGTGGAAACCGCTCTCCACAAAATGGTTTACAATACTGAAAAATCCTTGGCATACAAGGAGCTAACTTTAGGTATCTTTCCAGACATAGAAGGGGCCTTTAATAATGTGATCCCAGAGGCGATCACATCATCTATGCTCCAGATCGGACTTGATCGATCACTGGTAGACTTCGTCAGTCTTCTCCTTAATCGGAGAACTATCTATTCGGAGATGGGTGGAGCTCACATCACAAGATATGCGACTAGGGGCACTCCTCAAGGAGGAGTACTCTTACCACTCCTCTGGAATCTTACGGTAAACACCCTACTCATGCGCTTACAGGGCTCGGGCTGCAACACTATTGCGTATGCCGATGATCTTGCCCTAACTGCAACAGGCAAACACCCACAAATCCTGGGAGAACTGTTGCAGAACGCTTTGAGTATCGTGAAAACCTGGTCTAGAGAATGCGGACTGAACGCCAACCCATTTCAACTTCCTACCTTAAATGGCGTAGAGCTGTCGCTCTCTGATGAAGTGAAATACTTGGGCGTCATCTTGGACAGGAAACTTACCTGGTAACGCAACGTAGAAGAGCGGGCCAAAAAGGCCATTACCTCCCTCTTCTGCGAAACGGATATAGGCAAGAAATGGGGCCTCAAACCACACATAGTTCACTGGATTTACACAGTAGTGGTACGTCCTATATTATTCTACGGCGTCACAGTCTGGTGTGCATCACTGGATAAATCGCTCACAAATTCTAAGCTTACAAAGGTTCAAAGGGCGGCAGGCATGCTAATCACAGGTGCACTGCCATCCACACCCACCAAAGCTATGGAACCACTTCTAAAATTTCTGCCCGTAGACCTTTTTTGGGAAGCTACAGGCGAGCTACAATGCAGTAAGATTAAATGCACTGTCAATATGGAAAGACACTAGTTTCGGTCATACCAACATCCTGACCAGCTACCCCGACACATTCAGGTCCCCAGATTATACAACACCACCGATGGTGCTCGAGAATAAGTTCTCCACACGTATCCCTTCGAGGAAGGACTGGGAGGACGACTCGGTCTGGGGCCTCCAAAGTAACTCAACAGCCATATACACGGATGGCTCTAAACTAAATCTAAGAGTAGGGAGTGGGATACACTCAAAGGACCTCTCACTAGATCTCTGCTTTAGGCTACCAGACCACTGCAGTGTCTTCCAAGCGGAACTCGCGGCCATAAAGGAGGCTGCACTCTGGCTCATCGATTCTTCTTTTAATCTACCTTCAGTAACCATATACTCCGATAGCCAAGCAGCTATTAAGTCTCTGGATTGCTGCAAGACATCATCTACAACTGCTTTAGAATGTAGGAAAGTCCTTAACGATCTAGCTTCAAAATCTACTACTCACATTGTGTGGGTGCCGGTCCACAGGGACTTTCAGGGTAACTGTGCGGTGGACGAGCTTGCGCGGAAGGGAACCACCCTGTCGGGCGTCAACTCCTCTCATGCAGAGGGCATACCCCTATCTACCTGTAAGACACGGCTCTGGACATACTACGTGGAGAGGGCAAACAAAAGATGGTCGGAAGAACCCACGTGTGGGACGACTCGACAAATCTGGCCCAACTACGATAAGAAAAGATCCGACGCACTCATTCGGCTAGAACGGCCTGTACTAAGGCTGGTGACCGGCAGAGTTGCCAGGTCTTCGGCATGAGAAAACGTCCCTCTTGGTCTGATAAAACGTCATTTCCTACCCAAAAACGTCTTTTTCAAATGAATGTACAAAAAATTGTTCTTATCTTACATAATCGCGTTGATTTTTAATAATTTTTTTCTTGTAGACATTTGGTAAGGGGGTTGGTTGTCGAAAATGCTAAATTACGTTCTGCTAAGAAGGAGCATAGCAATATTTCAGCCTTTTTTCGTTCATTACATTTTCAATGAAATCTTAAAAAAGTCGGCTACTTTTTTCTGACTTTTTATGCTGCTACAGCTTTTTTGATGCTTTTGCAAGCGTGCGTGTTGTAATAGATCAGCTCTTCCTGATTTGGCTTTTAATGTGCAATTGCAAACATTACAATTAGTCCCGTAACCTGAAGTGTTTACACAACCAGCCTTTGTCCAAGAATCCAAAAAAATGCGCGTACACTTGGTTTGCATCATATTTAAGTCATCTGTATCCAAGGAATAAATATCTTTTGAAGCAGCTGCTGCAAAACACAAAGCTTGTAAAGATTTATTAAGAAAATAATTCAAAACCAGTTCTACTTACAAGATTTAGTCACAGAGAAAAATTACTGGGAAGTTAAAAAACGTCATTTTTTACACAAAAAACTTGCAAACGTCAACAGGATACAAAAAACGTCCAAATGACGTTAAAAACGTCAACCTGGCAACGCTGGTGACCGGTATAATTACGGGCCACTGCTTAATGGGAAGGCATGCTAGCAGAATGGGTTTGCCGGCTAATGATTTCTGCCGTGGTTGCCGCGACGAGGACGAAATCGAGAGTGTGGAACACTATCTCTGTCACTGCCCCGCCCTCATGTGGGCGAGAGGACGCTCATTTCACCACCATTTGATTGTCTTGATGAAGGCAGCCGCATCAACCTAACCTAACCTAGTACTGCATACTACCATGTTTCGGGCCCTGGCGAAGTCGATCAGCCTCAATCCGTTGTCGGACGTTTCGTCGTGGAGGCTGAATTTTCCGACGGTGGTTCCAAAGATCCCTTCCTTGCCCACCCTGGCATTGAAGTCGCCAAGCACGATTTTGATATCATGCGCTCATAGAAGAGATCCTTGGATGCCTCACCCTCTCTTCTGTCGGGGCATGGGCGCAGATGAGCGAGATGTTGAAGAATTTCGCTTTGATGCGGATTGTGGCTAGACGCTCGTCCACCGGGGTGAACGACAGTACTCGGCGACGGAGTCTCTCTCCCACCACAAATCCAACTCCGACTTTGGGCTCCTTTACATGGCAGCTGTAGTAGACGTCGCAAGGCCCCAGACATTGCTTGCCTTGCCTCGTCCAACGCATTTCTTGGATGGCGGTGATGTCAGCTTTTGTCCTTACGAGGACATCAACCAGCCGGGCAGAGGCACCTTCCCCATTAAGGGTCCGGACATTCCACGTTCATGCCCTCAAATCGTAGTCCTTTAAACGTTTGCCGTGGTCGTCATCATAAGGGGAGGGTCTCATCCGAGGCTTTGCCTTGCTTCTTCACTGGAAGTGGTTTTTACGTGGCGGGTCCCAAGCCCAGCGCACAACCAATTGCTGGGACGGGGGTGGTTTCGCAATCAAATACACGTTTATATAGCGAGCCGCTTGCTCCAAGCAGACACCCGCTTGCAGCCTCACCTACTGGTGAACAGACACTGCAGACTTCAGTGAGCCCTTAAACCGAATAAGTCGGAGTGGCCCCACCGAAGCTCCCTCTCTTTCTGCCGTGACCCAAGGCTCCACTCGGATTGGTTACCGCATCTCGCACATGGGTTGCTCACGTTGCCCAGAGTGCGCGAACGAGGACGCAAGAGTCGGGATTGAGTATAGCCATGCAACTGTAACTGCATACCCAGCGCAACGACTATACCCCATTGCACTCCCAGTCCCTGGTCTACTTCCCGGAAAAAAGGATCCTATATGCTAACATAGGCAAAAAGCTACCTACGTACCAAATTTTAAGCAAATCGGACCATAAATACGATTTTTTCGAATAAATCGGTTCTTTCGTAAAAACCTTCTCCTGGCAATTACGAACAACTGAAAAAAAATTAGCTAAATCGGCCCAACCGTTCTCAGTTGATGAATTACTATACATTTTTCACACCATTTTTATGTATATAGATTATTTCTCGTTTCTAATTTTGTATCAAACTATTGATACAGTGATTAATCAACAAATAAGTTGTCAAAAACAAGAACTTAGGCAATGCTGCTATACGAAATAAAATTATTAGTGGAAAATCAAAACTTTCAAGAGTTATTGGGAAAAGTAAAGTGTGAAAAAAGTAAAAGTAAAGTAAGTATGTGTCTTTATTTAATATGTTTCTTATAAATAAAGTTCTAAACACCAATTCGAATTTCTTATTATGTATTAACTGGTATGTTTCATTAAATTCTATGTTATAGACATCACTACAATAGTTAAGAAGTTTTGCCTATATAATTACAGAAATTAAAGAATTATGGCTCAGAGAAAGTTTTTGCTTGCAATCTTACCCTTATGTACGAAAAACTACGTTCATCTGAATTATATACTTATATTATTTTTTTATGAAAGCAAAGCTAAAAAGCCAAAAAAATGGTATGCAGTTTTGTTGGGCATTAAATTTTAGTATAATAAAGTGCAAATATGAAGTAGCTAAAACATTTTTTCTCGTACAAACTATGTACCCCAATTTTTTTTATATGGAATACATATATCTTTACCGTTCAATCAAAGAGACTTTAAAAGGTTTAACTTTGAATTAAAAAATAACCAGTTTCTTATGAAAATGTTTATATTTTTATTACGTTTCTATTAAAAGAGAAACTTGAACTATATCTATGGCTAGTTAAACGTTAAAATATTGTTTGGGATCCCATGAAATGTTGCTTTAATAGGCCCTTTTCCCGGCTTAGGCTACTTTAATTGAACGGCGCAGATATGCAAATAAAAATATATTATAATATATATTATAAAAAAAAAATATCAGAAAAAAGTCGTTTGCTTGCTATAAAAAAAAGTATTAAAAAAGAATATATTTTCGTTGATTATCAAATATATTGTAGTTCTCAAGAAATATCACGAGAAATATTTATTATTCCTGATGCTAGAAAATAACTTTGCGGTTGCTGTAAATTTTCTTGAAGAAATAAGTATATCGGCGCTACTATGTCAAACTATCGAATGTGCAAACCTGCTTTTTGATTTACGATACCTTGCGCATGCTTTTAGAATGATACGTAAGTTGGCAAATCGTCAAATTTCTAGTCTTCTTAGAAGCAGACATGGGCGTAGCCAGGTAGGGGCAGGGGGTGCTCGAGCCCCCCCCTAACTTTCAAATGTTCCTTATATATATATAAAATGCTGGACTTTTTGTTGACATTACAAAAGCTTTCGATATGGTAGATAGAGATATACTTTTAAATAAGCTATTTAGCGCTGGTTTCAGAGGGTTTATGCATAAGTGGTTTAAATCCTATCCCTCGAACAGAGTACAAAAAGTCAAAGTTGCAAATAGCTATAGTAGTTTAGAGCCTGTTCATCTGGGCGTACCCCAAGGCTCAGTTCTTGGTCCAATACTTTTTTTTGATTTATATCAATTCAATTTTTTCTTTGCCACTGAAAGGCAAAGTAACTGCTTTTGCTGATGACCTTGCCATTACTTATTGTACTTCGAGCTACTTTGAAGCAATATGTGACATTAATCACGACATACATCTACTCAGAATCTGGCTTGCATTGCATAAACTGTCTGTAAGTAGTAAATCTAAGCTTATGTACTTTAGCCTCGTTGCCAAAGAATCCCCAAACTGTGATATTTTGTTTCATTCTTCAGATTGTCTGCGTTTTAATTTGCATAATAATGAGTGCTCTCTGAATGAGTCAAAAAAGTCTTTCGCGTGCACAGTCAACTGCGACGATACTTGTTTCCAGCTTGAAAATGTTGAAAAGTTTAAATACCTAGGAGTAGTAATAGACAACCGCTTAAATTGGTCTGAACATTTAAATTCGTTAAAACAATACTTTCTCTACACCAGTCGTCATTTATACCGCCTTAAAAAGATTTGTTCTACTGCTACACTAAAAATGGTTTATTACGGAATATTTCAATCGAGGCTGCAATACGGTATCAGCTGTTGGGGTGGTGCTTCGGCTAGTAAATTGTCCTCCATCATTACAATTCAAAAGTGCATAATTAGACGTATCTGTAACGCAAATCGTAAAACTCACTCTATGCAATTTTTTAGAATGCTCAATATATTGCCGGTGCGACATTTATACTGTTTTAAAGTTTTAAAACTTTTTTTTCATCAAATCTGGATACTTGAAAAGTCTTCCGTCAGAAATTTATAACCTGCGCAGGAACTTGCTTCCAATTGTTCACGTTCCGCCTGCTCGTACGTCTCACTTTAGATGTTTTTATACGTACGCCTCTTGTAAATTGTTCAACTCACTTCCTGCTTCTGTACAGGTCATAAGAAATCTTCGTTTATTCCAAAAGAATGTTAAAGTTCACCTGTTCAACTTAAACCACTGTAAAATTGAAGCCTTGCTGAGGTCTATATTGTAATCTGAGCATATCATTAAATAATGTATGTAATGTAAATATAGTTTTTTTTTTCTCTCTTTGGAGTCTCTTGGATTTGTATCGACTCTTTGAATTGATTCTTTCTAACGTTATTACATATTTGTTTACTTTTATTTTTCAATGTTCACCCCACAAAATGTATACTATTCATTGAAATTGGCATTTAAAACTATTTTACTTTGTAATATAAATAATGCCATTAACTTTTCTAATGCAGCATTGATGTACTTATTGAACGCAACATGAATTTAGAATACTGTGTTAATCTGTATGCATTAAGAAAATGAAATAAATGAAATGAAATGAAAATAGTACCCTGAAATGCCAGCTTAATAGGATCGAGCCCCCCCCCCCTAAATTTCATTCTGGCTACGCCGATGGAAGCAGAGGATACTGGCTTTAACAAAATGTCCAATCCCACACTTTTTCTAATGACAACAATATTTTTTACAACAGTTTCTTTGCTCACCTGAAAAGTGCCGATTTTCACATTCGATAGTTTGACATGGTAGCGACGAGAGAACTGCATACTGATTTAAGAAATTTTTTATAGAAGCAAGTTTATTTTCCATTTATTGTGCGTAATTTTATATGAATTTTTAGTTTTTCTTGAGAGCCTTTAAAAATAAAAAAAATTTGGAATATTTACATATGTACATACATACGCAGCCATATAACTTGATTTCAAGAGAAACGAATTTTCATTCATATCTTTTGTTTTGATAACACTGTGCGACAGCTCAAATCGATATTGAGTTAAACCAAATGAAAGTGATAGTTTTTGAATTCATTGAGCTTTTTTAAATAAATACTAAAATTAGAGGTGTATGTACATTAGACTGCATCACCAAAAAAAGTTGCGGTTTTTGCGCCGGGATTACAAACATTATTATATTTTAAGACGTCCACCAAAATATTTCGGAAAAATATTAAGATTTAAGTGAGCTGGACCGATTTGAAAATACCTCCGAAAATGTAGTTTTTTATGAATAAAAATAGTTTCTTAAAGAACTTTTTGAAAAAAGTCCCCTCAGATGACAAAACAGATTAAGCTTAAAAAATCTGCATAAAAATATTTAAAAATCTTTTAAACGCAATCGTAAGAATGAGATTTTTGAAGCTGTTTTTTTACTTTTTTCAAAGATTGATTTACGAAAAACTTGAATAACTGGGCCAAAACTATTCTGATTTAGACTTATGGGATCTCAGTTGAAAGGTATTTTCACACTGTTTTTATTTCTGTCCAAGTCATTCGTGTCCCAATATTTTTTTTTCAAATACCAACAAATCTTAATTCAACTCTGAATGACGTTCCTTCATCATACCTTTCTCTTTCATGCTTTGAATGAGTTTATTAGCACAGAAATAAAAAGGTAGAGAAAATACCTTTCTAATGACACCTCCTAAGTCTAAATCGGAAGAGTTTAGGTTCAGTTATTCAAGTTTTTGTTATACCAATCTTTAAAAAAAGTTAAAAAACACCATCAAAAATCTCCTCATTACGATTCCGTTCAAAACTTTTTTTTTATTTTTTTTAAATATTTTTCTGCAAATTCTTTAAGCTTAAGCCGTTTTGTCATTTGAGGGGATTTTTTCAAAAAAAATCTTTAAGAAACTATTTTTATTCACAAAAAACTCCATTTTTGGAGGTATTTTCAAATCGGTCCAGCTCACTTAAATCTTAATATTTTTCCGAAATATTTTGGTGGACGTCTTAAAATATAATAGATTTTATAATTCCAATGGAAAAATAGTAGCGATTTTTTTTGTATGGGGAGTGATGCAGTCTAATGTAGATATATTTAAAAAGTCAGTCGCGATGCGTTGTATACATACATAAGTATGTACATATGTATCTGGACTCACAAATCGGATTTTACGATTATAGTTGTCTGCATAACCCAATGCCGAAAGAAAAACTTGATCCAATTGCTTTTTTTTTCCTGCTTATTTTTTTCAGCCCTGCTCATCACACATCACTTTAACTGAAACTAGGTATGCGCCGGATAGAGATTTTGCCGGATAACCGGATACAATGTAAAAAATAAGAGCCGGGTTCAGATATCCGATCGGATATCCGGTAGACTGCTGCCCTTTATAAATTTCTCAATATTGTTATATTCAGCCTTATCATTATCATTAATTTCCATTTAGTGTAAACTCGTTCACTTTTCGCCAATGCAGTTCACCTCTTGTTAATTGAATATTCACCAAGCTAGTACACTGAGCCAAAAGCACAATGGGGTTTTCAACAAAGTTGTTGTTTGTTTTCGACATGGTAAAAACACCTTCGGTGTTAATCGTTTCAACGTTATAAAATGTAATATATAGCATGTCTTTAGTTGACTTCGAATCAAGCAAAATTTTGATTGTCACAACGTGAATATTGGTAGTTCAAACTAAAACCGTTGTTGTTTTATACGGGGATAAAAAAAAAACAAAAAATTAACGAAGCTATTCAACTTTGGCTCTGTTGAAACCATTGCTTTCAACAGTGTTGCCGCGCATAATTTTTAGTGGTAGCCAAATTCCTTTAAAAAAAAGGGCCAAAAAGGAGCTAAAAAAAAGTCGTGGCTATAAATGGTAGCTAAAATTTTTTCTTACATATACATATATAAGTATACACGTAAACATTTTCAATAAGTAATGGTATATAAAACAATGAACTTTGGAAAAAAAGCTAATATTTGATCCAACCAAAAACCTTTTTGTATAAAAGGGGAAATATACGACACCAGCTTGCTGGTTCCATCAAGTGATTGTACCATCAGGCTCGAAGCATATAACTTACCAGCATGCTGGTACAATATTTATTTCTTTACAAATGAGGTCGCGGAAAGATCGAAATGATTAGAGCCGAACTTTCATAATTTTTCTAGCATTTTGTTAAACATTGTTTTTTTTTTTTTGTAATTCACAACTGCAATATCGTGAACGTAATCTTCCACAAACACGGCTTTGACTCATATAGTGCAAGAAATTTCCGCCAAAATACTTTTTACTTAGAAAATTGAGCTAATTTCACCACTAACGACACCAGCATGCTGGTACAATCACACCACAAGAACATACACGGTCAATCGACTTGATGGGTCATTTAACAAATTTAGCATATTAAGGGCCGTGAACTTATCTATTTTACACTATAGTTAAATCGTTAACAGATAAGTTAACAGCCCCAACACTTTTACAGTATGTATGTATAAAAGCGTAAGGAACATACAATACATATATGTTTATATATCAGTCTTTCTTAGTTTCAAAATTCATCTCTTACATAAATGCAAAAAAAAACAAATTAAGCATATACAACTTTTTCATGCCAAGTATGAATAAATTCTAAAAAGGGCTAAAAAAAGGGCTAACGGAAATTTTAAATTTATGTGGCCAAAAAAAGTATGTGGCAGCTAAATCTAGCCACCAAAGGGCTAAAACGGCAACACTGGCTTTCAACACCATTTGTGCTTGCCGAAGTTGAATTGCAGGAGTCGTGTTGCCATCAAGGTTGCCAATGCAAACCTTTCTTTCCTACCATGAGCTGATAAAAAAACCTCCAAAAATGGATTCTTTCCTATCATTTTTTAACAAGAAAATGAGGTTTGACAAAATTAATTACATTTAATTTTTCAACGAAGAACTATTTTCAATTATACCTCAAAATGTTTAGATATCTAAATCAGACGATATATTCACTTTAGTTTTTAAGAAACCTTCCAACATTTAAAGCGTCCTACCATCTCACCATAGAGAAAAAACTACAAGGTTTCATAGAAAAAGAAAAGAGTGTGAACCCTGGTTGCTATAGACATGTACTTATGTATGTACTAGGGATCCCGGTGTTTTTGACGTCCCGGAAATTAATGCAAGCAAATCCCGGGATCCCGAAAATTTTGAAATATCGAATTGATAGTAAGAATTTGTTTATGAATTTTGAAGTATGATTTTTGTAAAATGCCGTTTGAACAAAAAGCTTGAAACTGTACCTTTAAATTGCAGTCTGAGCCGTTTTTGAAGAAGATTACAATGAATTTACTCATAGCGTCGCTAATGTAAACGAAACAGAGTTTTAAGGAAAAGTTAGATAATTTTTTAGATCAATCTACTCAAAACTTCCTCAAATCGAAAAACTTATAATTTGACCGACGTGCTGGTAAAAGAAGTTCAAATATTTTGTAATGGAGGAGATAGGGGTCATTATCTTCAAATGGATTATGTCTACCTTTTGACAGTTCAGCCTAAAACTGTTGATGCCGAAATATGTTTTTCATCAGTAGGTTACTATTAAGCTTAGAAGACTCCGCTTTGAATGCTTTGCTGCTCTTACTACTCAATAATAACAACGCCGGCGAAAAAAGGGGTTTGCGTTTTTAACCAGACCAAACTACCAACATGTATTTCGACCCGCTGAATCCGATTCTGAGATCCGTTTGACTCGTACACCCTCAAAATTTCTAGTAAAGTGCGAAAAAAATGGCAAAAAATTCTCCATTCGCCATTTCTCTATAGAGTAGAATAAACATGTTTAGAGAAATTGTTTTTGGATATTTTTGTTTTATGTTTTTTTTTTATTAATCGTCACTTTCAAAAGTACCTGGTATTTACATTATTATTTGTGATGTATACGTTCCTCAATCAAATGGTTTTATAAATACATAAAACAAGGACCTTTACCCTTTTCGAAACGATGCAATTTTAATTTATCTAGTCTCCTATATAAAAATATGATTTTTCATTAAAAGTGAAGTTAGCAACTTTTCACTCTAAGCTAGCGATATATGAGTTTTACAATCAGTTTATCGTAAATTTTAAATAGTTTTATTTAATGGTATGTTTAAATGCTTTCAGATATTGAGTTTTTACTCATATTCATAAAATTTATGATCTCAATTTGAATCCCGGGATCCCGGGATTACCTATAAAATATCCCGAAATCCCGGGATCCCAATTTTCCTGATATTTTGGCATCCCTAGTATGTACATACATACCTACACCTGCAAGTAATAAAATAGTAGTACAACACATTGACCAGTTTTGATTACATTTCTTTCCATTGAATAAGGTTTTAATTTTTTTTTATAAAAGGAGATGTGATTACAAAACAAATAAAACAAAAACGTATGAATCTAATTTTCATACCTTGCGCAAATATTATAACAACTCGACAAAGTTTCATCAAAATTGCAAGCTTTTTAATTGAAAATTTTGCTAAGCAGTTTTATAACCCATTCAATTTTAGTACACATAAGTGCAAGTTTCAGGTGCTGTAAAATAATGTTGATCTAAAATTTGTGTATATGGAAGCAAATGCCTAGCACCGTCAACTAAAAAATAAAATTAAAAAATCAACGGTATTTTGTGTTACTTAAAACTTGCATCTTATTATTCTAAAATTTATTAGGCTACAACTTTTCCAAAAAATAGATAGTCATTAAAAGTAGTCCAAACTCACGATTGAGAGAATACAAAGGTTGCGCCGATCTCGGACCGCTATTGCTCTCTTAACGAATTTGACAGAATCGTTGTTTGCATGACGTCACACTTGTGCAACTTGTTTACGTTTTCCTTGCAACATTTTTTCTTCTTCTTCCATTCTTGCTCACGTTTTGGCATTTCTCTCTCGCAACTGCACCAGTGTGACGTCACACAAAAGTTATTCTGATCGGCGCAATCTTGTATTCTATCATTCTTGGTCCAAACTGGTAAATATCTAACAAAGATATTTTATTACTCACTGGTTGTATTCTATCATTCTTGCTCACTGGAGTACATACCCGATACAGCAAAAAAAAGGTAACGCCTTCCGCGGATCGCTAATCCTCTCTTTGTTGACTTTACAACAGTGGTCGGCACGTGAGCTCATGTGAGCAGTACGCTCATCACCGCATTCTTACGCTCTTCAAATCAGTTGGTTATTTTATTATGTGACAGTGTGCGCTTGCAAATATATGCACGGTCAAAACTTCCATTCAAAAAGTACTTTATAGGGCTGTTCAAGATATTGTGGAAATGATCTTGAATTTGCATTTGGAACTGCATTTGAAAATTTAATGCTTACCACGACGCAACTTCTCCATTCAAGGAGAGCGGAAATATAATGTGGAATGGCATTATAATACTTTCCTTTCTTATATATTATTTCCTTTGATATATTTTATTCGTTAATCTTTAAATATAGCTCTCAACGAAAATCGCAACAGCTTTTTTCATTATTTCTGTTAGTTGGAAATGTACTTTGCCATTTTTCTTGATAGCTCCAGACTAATTTAAGAAGTTTTGATGAACGATTTTTTTTAAGTTATTGCATGTCATTTTACATGAATTTTTTGTTTTATTGGAAATTGTAGTAAGACAAATTCATATAAGGTTATAAGGGCAGCACAAAAACAAAAAAAATATATAAAAAATTACAAAAAAACATCGTTTTGGCAATCGGCGCAGTTCGCCTTGAAATCAGGTGCTCCGGTAGCACCACCATGTATGAATTCGTTTTGAATTGTAGACTAGCTGTACAAAATAAAATCATTAGTTCGATACAAATCGAAAATTATAATAGATATCACAAGCGTTCCTGCGCACGTTACATTTACTCCATACGCTTCGCTTTTACACCACTGTAGCACAAATTCTCACTTTCAGTTTTGCCGACCACTGTTTTACAGCATAACCGTTTCGCTGACGCCGTAAAAGCGTTTTTCGCACTAGTGATGAAAACTAATTTTTCATATTTTACCTAATTGCCGAAAAGTCTTACCTAAAAGTAGGTAAACATACCTAAAACGTACATTTTTATATGCATACATTTTTGGCAGTTTGTGGACTATCTCTTCCTTCGGTACCGTGTCTACTTTTGGACTTACATCAAACATTTTCTTTTAAAAATGGCTTTGAAGGAACTTGTTCCTAGCAGTTGAAGCCAAACCTATGTTTTAACCCGCATCCATCGTTTGTATCATATTGATGCAAATTTCGAAAACATATTAAAATATTAAAACAAATAGTTAATGTTTTGAAGTGGTTTTTACGGCAAATGCGTATAGATTTTTTAAGCATTTTTATTCTTATTATCAGAAAATGAATAACCGTTGGTCGTTAATAAAAAATTAAAAAAAAAACCAACATTTCATTGAATACTAGGGTTTTTTTCCATATGTATCAAATTGATGCCCAACGTACTTTGTGTTACAAAAAATTTCCTATGGATGCGGGTTAACAAATTTGTATGCCCCTTTGCAAATGAGGGAGAATATTGGAATTCCTAAACAAGAAAACGCGATGAAATGCTCTAGAAGGAAAAAAAAATGCCCGCTAAGATATTTGGCCACTTTCCAAATGTATCTAAGGTGATGTGCTTGTATGGAATAAATGTCCAAATTTAAGAGGCCGCAGAGTAGGTACAATTCTATCTAGTTTAACATCACTATTTCGCAACGCATATTCGCTTCTTCCTCTTCCTTGTCAAAATGTTTCTTTACTCTCTCATGTTCTCACTTTAATGACGCTACGCCAGGGTTCGGACTCCAACAGGTAAACCGCAGTGCATTTAAAAGTAAAACACAGTAAAACGAGTTTAATCGCAGTAAATTTCTGGTTTAATTCTTTTTTAATTTACAAGCATAAATACTAATAAGAAAATATACATATATAGAATATGACTTCGACCAAAAATACCCTGATAGAGGAAATAAACTACTGGAGAAATGGACAGTGTTTAAAAACAAGATTGGAAAGTTCTATGAAGCCAAACCTCAAAGATACGAAATCTAAAGAAGAGTTTTCTGTCTGTAAAGAAATTCGAAGTCCACGTAAGAGGAATAAATTAATTGCCATTAATCTTTTATACTTTTATTTTTACTTTTAGTTAGTGAGGATTACATTTTTGCGAAATTGCTCAACAGCGTCATTGTTCCTACAGCACGTTTCAAAAAACCAAATGGTGGAGCTAGCGGAAAATTCACTATATCTGATGGACAAGAAAGTTTCGCCTTGTACTTAACTTGTATAAACAATTACAAGATAAAATTGAATGAACTCAGAAAGAAATGTGTAGAAACTAACGCCACAATACAGCCAACAATCATTGTAGTCGGTTCCAGTCAATACAATTTAAACAATTTTTTTCTTTATATAGACGAAGTCTTATATGAATTCGATTCATTTCTGCAGTGCTTGTCTGCTTGCTTTACAACTTTTTAAATTTTAAATTTACATTACCCAGTCGCATGTCAAAATGTATGGTTGTTTATACAAATTTTATTTTTTTTTGAATTGAAACGGAATTTGACATTCCCAGGTCTATTCTGCGCTGGTAATAAAAAGTTTGTAACCGGTGAATAAAGTTCCTGTCAATTTTTAAACCCTTTTCGCATTCTGTGCACTATTGTAACCGGTAAGTTTTGTTACCATCTCATAAGCTGGTAACAAAGTATTGCCCCGTGAAATATGCAATGCCAGAATTTGCACAACTCTTCATAGCTGAATTCCTGAATATTTTAACTGCATTACCAACGTACCTAGAATCGCGGTGACAAGAACTGGTAACATTTTTTGGTAATAAAATTTTCCGGTTACAAAATCTTCGGTAACGTGCAGAATAGACCTGTCCATCTCCAATAATTTCCACGGTAATTAATTTTGTAAAACAATCGAAATAGATTTATTATTGATACTGGTAACCTATACTGTAGCCATGTTGATTTGTTTTAAGTGCAAGGAAAATTTTAGTGAGGCTAGCGATCTGTTATGCCATTTTAAGATAAAACATTTTTTAACATCACATGCAGCGTTACTAGGTTGACGCTTTTAACGTCATTTGGACGTTTTTTTGTATCCTGTTGACGTTTGGACGTTTTTTGTGTAAAAAATTGCGTTTTTTAACTTCCCAGTAATTTTTCTCTGTTAATAAAACTTGTAAGTAGAACTGATTTTGAATTATTTTCTTAATAAATCTTTAAAAGCTTTGTGTTTTGCAGCAGCAGCTTCAAAAGATATTTATTCTTTGGACACAGATGACTTAAATATGATGCATACCAAGCGTACGCGCATTTTTTTGGATTCTTGGATTAATGATCCCGTGTTCAAAGGCTGGTTGTGTAAACACTTGAGGTTACCAGGCTTATTGTAATGTTTGCTATTGCACATTAAAAGCCAAATCAGGAAGAGCTGATCTCTTGCAACACGCACGATCGCAAAAGCATCAAAAAAGCTGTAGCAGCATAAAAAGTCAGAAAAAAGTAGGCGACTTTTTTAAGACTTAATTGAAAATGTAATGAACGCAAAAAATGCTGAAATATTGCTATGCTCCTTCTTAGCAGAACGTAATTTAGCATTTTCGACAACCGACCCCCTTACCAAATGTCTACAAGAAAGAAATTATTAAAAATCAACGCGATTATTTAGCCCCTTTAAACTTGCACATTATTGCCCTGAAATTTAATGGGCTATCAAACTCCACACCCAAAAAAATACTAAAAAATCTAAATAAAAAGTTGAAAATCCAGCTGAAGCTTTGCAGGTTTTTTATAATTTTTGCACAAAGGTCGAAATTTATATTTTGTTTGTTATGTAATGAGCTTGGCTTTTATGGAAAAATAATAAACATTAAATAAACAAAAGGGAAACAGCCAAAATCGATCAAAATGTTGATGACTTAATCAGCTGATCACAAGTGTATGTATAAAATGATTTTTATATTAACGATCTCAAACCAGTTTACAATTAATATTAAATGTGCTCTGTCAAGTGACATTTTGATATACCTTAGGTACATATATACCTTTGTATACAATAAAAGTTTAATAAGAAAAATTTTTTGTACATTCATTTGAATAAGACGTTTTTGAGTAGGAAATGACGTTTTTTCAGACCAAGAGGCACGTTTTCTCATGCCGGAGACCTGGCAACACTGATCACATGATAGAATTGAGTGCGCCCAAGCTGGATATATGCAAATATTTTCTAACATAAAGACTTTTAGGTACCACATAAAAAGAGCATATAAACATAGTATAGATAACGATTGCATCGACAAACGTGTTTCAGAAATACATCCGGGTCGAAATGAAATTAACATTAATTCAACTGTTTCAATGATTCAAGAGAACTGTAACGCTGTAGACAGCGAGATAATAAAAACTATTGGCACTTTGAAGAAAAAGTTATTGTTATTCAACTTGAAGTTGTATGCCAAAAACAACTACTCTTATTCTGAGGTCAAATCCACACTTAATGAACTCATTAAAGAGACCGATATTTCAGAAGGCATTTATAAAGTAACAAACAAAGTTACGTATTTTGGAAAAGAATACAAAACCAATCAATATCTCAGTCATTTTATAACAAATATGTCTTTATACAAAATAAAATCTTTTTTTTTTGCACTGATAATAGAGTTTATATATATTGTAATCCAATTGAACTTAAACGCTTTGACATTCATTTTCAATCTTTTGAAATTTTAAGAAAATTTGAGACAGACCTAATTTTAAAAAATATTACTAACTTTTCAAGTCCTCCTTTGAACATTTGTACCACAAATAACGGAAAATCTTACATACGAAATAAGTTTAAATAAATGTTTGTATGTTTTTGTAAATGAATAAATAAACAGGAAAAATAAATAAAATCAACTTTTATTTAACCAAGGGATTATTTAATAAAACTAAAAAGTTTGTTGATATGACCAATTTTTTGTTTGAAAAAATCAAACAAATTTGTGGTTAATATAACTAAACATTCTTTGATTAATATAAACAAACCATTTATTAATAAAACTACAAACTTGTTTGATATCACAAATTTTTTGTTTTAGGAAAGTAAACAAATTTGTGGTTAGTATCACTAAAAATCGTTTGACTAATATAAACAAACAATTGGTTAATAAAACTAAAAACTTGTTTGATACCAACAATTTGTTGTTTAAAGAAATCAAAAAAATTTTTGGTTTATATAACTAAACATTATTTGATTTATATAATCAAACCATTGGTTTATAAAACTAAAAGCTTGTTTGATATCACCAATTTTTTGTTTGACGAAATCAAAGAAACTTTTGAGTTAATATAACAAAATATTGTTTAAGAAATTCAACAACACACATTTGCAATAAAATCAATATTTTGTTTAATAATAACAATAGGATGGTTAGTAATTTTAACCAACATTTTTGTAACTTCAACAAATATCATTGTTAATATCACCAAACGCAATGACATTGTTAATACTAACCAAAAATCACTTTGATTCCTTTTCAAGTTAAAATTAATGCGGAAGCTCCGCGGTTGCGAATGCGAATGCGAATATTCGCAACAACCCTGTGATACACAATGGCTAGAGGCATCGCACTATAGGCAACACACGAGTTTTTTTTTTCAAAATCGTAGCTCTTCGCTTGGAAAAGAGATAATGGAATGAAAATATTTTTTACGTGAAGATAAATGATCATATAATATAGGAAAACTATAGAGAAGTTACAACAACAATAACGTAACCCTCAAAATACCGTTCAAAATATCACTTTTTTTTATTTTGGATTTTGGCTCCCATTCCACTAGAAAGCACTATATTTAATACACCATTACCACTGTTTCTGAAAGATTTCTCTTTATTTTATCTTAAGACTCGATTC
>NW_023462379.1:0-19373 GCF_013731165.1 Rhagoletis pomonella
CTGCAAGAAAACGTGGTAGTTTCGGTGCCTAGTGGAAGAGGTCGCAAGAAAGAAGCAAACCAATCTTCCTAGAGGAGAGAACGCGAAAAGCTAAAAAAAGCTAGCTATGTAAAAGTTACTGTTTCAAAACTTCCAAAAATCTACCATAATGCAATTTTATTTTTTAATGGTATTAGGCTCATATTTATCCAAATTTTCAGGTAATAAAAAAAGATACAGTTCGGATGTTACTTGTTGTCATAGATGTTTTTTTTTTTAATTTATGGTTTACTTTTATAAAATCACATAACGCTGTTTGCAAGTGGACTACTCATATATTCATTAAAAGATAATTTGTCATCCGTCTGAAATAAAAAAAATTTTAAATCAGAAGGACAAAATAGTATTGTGTTATTAATTCAAAAGTAAATAATTGAAGTTCAATGACGAAGGGGGGGATCTATCCCCCCTGGCTACGCCACTGCTCCGACCATAGGTACATAAATTTCAAGATCTCTTGCGAACCATAACCTTCAGTCGCTTACAGAAACAGGAGACGAACCGACTGGAACAAGTTCAGGAATATACTCTCGGACCTCCTTTTTAGAAGCGCTTGTCACGGTAAGTCTCGCGGAAGCGTGAAGCGGAATCTGTAGACTTCTAGCATGCTTCTCTCGGTGGACTAGATTCATCGGAAAAAATTGAAGAAGCAGTGGACCATATTACCAAATCCTGTAACGCGGCTTTTTTCGCCCTATCACAATTCCGAAGGGAAAAAGAAGCCACACTGGTGGAACGTAGAAATCGCCACCCTGAGGAAGGAAAGCAGGAAGCTTTTTAATAAGGCGAAAAGAGACGGATCGGTGCATTCCTATAAGGAAGCCTTAAAAAACTTCAAGCGAGCCATCAAAAGGGCTCAGAGGACATCATTGAGGAACATTTGGAAGCCAACCGTTTACGGAAGGTACTATCAAAGAGCCCCTTTTCTCCAAGCTATATCCAAAGCCCAAACGGCGATGGACTTCATCTCGGGATGATATGCTAGAGATTCTTGTAGATACACACTTTCCTGGCTGCTCCGCGGCGGAGAGTAACTCGGCCCCTAGGGTGGGACCATTTCCGGCGGGGGAAGGCATCATAACCCACAGGAATGTGGACAGGGCCATAAAATCTTTTAAACCCTTAAAATCCCCTGGGCTGGATGGCATTTTCCCAGCGGAGCTGCAATAAGCATCTGACATATTATGCCCCAACCTAACGGTAATCTATAGGGCTTGTCTCAACCTGGGATATATACCAAAAGCATGGACATTGGCGAAGGTCGTCTTCGTACCGAAGGGAGACAGAGCCTCTCATGTGAAGCCCAACGATTTTCGACCAATCAGCCTTTCTTCTTTCTTCCTAAAGATCCTGGAAAGGATACTGGACACATTCATTCGGCAAAAGATGGATCCTAAGGAGCTATCTGACTGCCAACACGCCTACTCGAAAGGCAAATCTGTGGAAACCGCTCTCCACAAAATGGTTTACAATACTGAAAAATCCTTGGCATACAAGGAGCTAACTTTAGGTATCTTTCCAGACATAGAAGGGGCCTTTAATAATGTGATCCCAGAGGCGATCACATCATCTATGCTCCAGATCGGACTTGATCGATCACTGGTAGACTTCGTCAGTCTTCTCCTTAATCGGAGAACTATCTATTCGGAGATGGGTGGAGCTCACATCACAAGATATGCGACTAGGGGCACTCCTCAAGGAGGAGTACTCTTACCACTCCTCTGGAATCTTACGGTAAACACCCTACTCATGCGCTTACAGGGCTCGGGCTGCAACACTATTGCGTATGCCGATGATCTTGCCCTAACTGCAACAGGCAAACACCCACAAATCCTGGGAGAACTGTTGCAGAACGCTTTGAGTATCGTGAAAACCTGGTCTAGAGAATGCGGACTGAACGCCAACCCATTTCAACTTCC
Organism: Rhagoletis pomonella; assembly: GCF_013731165.1. NCBI lineage: Eukaryota > Metazoa > Arthropoda > Insecta > Diptera > Tephritidae > Rhagoletis > Rhagoletis pomonella. The sequence goes on from NW_023462379.1 coordinate 1,959, forward strand.
TACCTTAAATGGCGTAGAGCTGTCGCTCTCTGATGAAGTGAAATACTTGGGCGTCATCTTGGACAGGAAACTTACCTGGTAACGCAACGTAGAAGAGCGGGCCAAAAAGGCCATTACCTCCCTCTTCTGCGAAACGGATATAGGCAAGAAATGGGGCCTCAAACCACACATAGTTCACTGGATTTACACAGTAGTGGTACGTCCTATATTATTCTACGGCGTCACAGTCTGGTGTGCATCACTGGATAAATCGCTCACAAATTCTAAGCTTACAAAGGTTCAAAGGGCGGCAGGCATGCTAATCACAGGTGCACTGCCATCCACACCCACCAAAGCTATGGAACCACTTCTAAAATTTCTGCCCGTAGACCTTTTTGGGAAGCTACAGGCGAGCTACAATGCAGTAAGATTAAATGCACTGTCAATATGGAAAGACACTAGTTTCGGTCATACCAACATCCTGACCAGCTACCCCGACACATTCAGGTCCCCAGATTATACAACACCACCGATGGTGCTCGAGAATAAGTTCTCCACACGTATCCCTTCGAGGAAGGACTGGGAGGACGACTCGGTCTGGGGCCTCCAAAGTAACTCAACAGCCATATACACGGATGGCTCTAAACTAAATCTAAGAGTAGGGAGTGGGATACACTCAAAGGACCTCTCACTAGATCTCTGCTTTAGGCTACCAGACCACTGCAGTGTCTTCCAAGCGGAACTCGCGGCCATAAAGGAGGCTGCACTCTGGCTCATCGATTCTTCTTTTAATCTACCTTCAGTAACCATATACTCCGATAGCCAAGCAGCTATTAAGTCTCTGGATTGCTGCAAGACATCATCTACAACTGCTTTAGAATGTAGGAAAGTCCTTAACGATCTAGCTTCAAAATCTACTACTCACATTGTGTGGGTGCCGGTCCACAGGGACTTTCAGGGTAACTGTGCGGTGGACGAGCTTGCGCGGAAGGGAACCACCCTGTCGGGCGTCAACTCCTCTCATGCAGAGGGCATACCCCTATCTACCTGTAAGACACGGCTCTGGACATACTACGTGGAGAGGGCAAACAAAAGATGGTCGGAAGAACCCACGTGTGGGACGACTCGACAAATCTGGCCCAACTACGATAAGAAAAGATCCGACGCACTCATTCGGCTAGAACGGCCTGTACTAAGGCTGGTGACCGGCAGAGTTGCCAGGTCTTCGGCATGAGAAAACGTCCCTCTTGGTCTGATAAAACGTCATTTCCTACCCAAAAACGTCTTTTTCAAATGAATGTACAAAAAATTGTTCTTATCTTACATAATCGCGTTGATTTTTAATAATTTTTTTCTTGTAGACATTTGGTAAGGGGGTTGGTTGTCGAAAATGCTAAATTACGTTCTGCTAAGAAGGAGCATAGCAATATTTCAGCCTTTTTTCGTTCATTACATTTTCAATGAAATCTTAAAAAAGTCGGCTACTTTTTTCTGACTTTTTATGCTGCTACAGCTTTTTTGATGCTTTTGCAAGCGTGCGTGTTGTAATAGATCAGCTCTTCCTGATTTGGCTTTTAATGTGCAATTGCAAACATTACAATTAGTCCCGTAACCTGAAGTGTTTACACAACCAGCCTTTGTCCAAGAATCCAAAAAAATGCGCGTACACTTGGTTTGCATCATATTTAAGTCATCTGTATCCAAGGAATAAATATCTTTTGAAGCAGCTGCTGCAAAACACAAAGCTTGTAAAGATTTATTAAGAAAATAATTCAAAACCAGTTCTACTTACAAGATTTAGTCACAGAGAAAAATTACTGGGAAGTTAAAAAACGTCATTTTTTACACAAAAAACTTGCAAACGTCAACAGGATACAAAAAACGTCCAAATGACGTTAAAAACGTCAACCTGGCAACGCTGGTGACCGGTATAATTACGGGCCACTGCTTAATGGGAAGGCATGCTAGCAGAATGGGTTTGCCGGCTAATGATTTCTGCCGTGGTTGCCGCGACGAGGACGAAATCGAGAGTGTGGAACACTATCTCTGTCACTGCCCCGCCCTCATGTGGGCGAGAGGACGCTCATTTCACCACCATTTGATTGTCTTGATGAAGGCAGCCGCATCAACCTAACCTAACCTAGTACTGCATACTACCATGTTTCGGGCCCTGGCGAAGTCGATCAGCCTCAATCCGTTGTCGGACGTTTCGTCGTGGAGGCTGAATTTTCCGACGGTGGTTCCAAAGATCCCTTCCTTGCCCACCCTGGCATTGAAGTCGCCAAGCACGATTTTGATATCATGCGCTCATAGAAGAGATCCTTGGATGCCTCACCCTCTCTTCTGTCGGGGCATGGGCGCAGATGAGCGAGATGTTGAAGAATTTCGCTTTGATGCGGATTGTGGCTAGACGCTCGTCCACCGGGGTGAACGACAGTACTCGGCGACGGAGTCTCTCTCCCACCACAAATCCAACTCCGACTTTGGGCTCCTTTACATGGCAGCTGTAGTAGACGTCGCAAGGCCCCAGACATTGCTTGCCTTGCCTCGTCCAACGCATTTCTTGGATGGCGGTGATGTCAGCTTTTGTCCTTACGAGGACATCAACCAGCCGGGCAGAGGCACCTTCCCCATTAAGGGTCCGGACATTCCACGTTCATGCCCTCAAATCGTAGTCCTTTAAACGTTTGCCGTGGTCGTCATCATAAGGGGAGGGTCTCATCCGAGGCTTTGCCTTGCTTCTTCACTGGAAGTGGTTTTTACGTGGCGGGTCCCAAGCCCAGCGCACAACCAATTGCTGGGACGGGGGTGGTTTCGCAATCAAATACACGTTTATATAGCGAGCCGCTTGCTCCAAGCAGACACCCGCTTGCAGCCTCACCTACTGGTGAACAGACACTGCAGACTTCAGTGAGCCCTTAAACCGAATAAGTCGGAGTGGCCCCACCGAAGCTCCCTCTCTTTCTGCCGTGACCCAAGGCTCCACTCGGATTGGTTACCGCATCTCGCACATGGGTTGCTCACGTTGCCCAGAGTGCGCGAACGAGGACTCAAGAGTCGGGATTGAGTATAGCCATGCAACTGTAACTGCATACCCAGCGCAACGACTATACCCCATTGCACTCCCAGTCCCTGGTCTACTTCCCGGAAAAAAGGATCCTATATGCTAACATAGGCAAAAAGCTACCTACGTACCAAATTTTAAGCAAATCGGACCATAAATACGATTTTTTCGAATAAATCGGTTCTTTCGTAAAAACCTTCTCCTGGCAATTACGAACAACTGAAAAAAAATTAGCTAAATCGGCCCAACCGTTCTCAGTTGATGAATTACTATACATTTTTCACACCATTTTTATGTATATAGATTATTTCTCGTTTCTAATTTTGTATCAAACTATTGATACAGTGATTAATCAACAAATAAGTTGTCAAAAACAAGAACTTAGGCAATGCTGCTATACGAAATAAAATTATTAGTGGAAAATCAAAACTTTCAAGAGTTATTGGGAAAAGTAAAGTGTGAAAAAAGTAAAAGTAAAGTAACTATGTGTCTTTATTTAATATGTTTCTTATAAATAAAGTTCTAAACACCAATTCGAATTTCTTATTATGTATTAACTGGTATGTTTCATTAAATTCTATGTTATAGACATCACTACAATAGTTAAGAAGTTTTGCCTATATAATTACAGAAATTAAAGAATTATGGCTCAGAGAAAGTTTTTGCTTGCAATCTTACCCTTATGTACGAAAAACTACGTTCATCTGAATTATATACTTATATTATTTTTTTATGAAAGCAAAGCTAAAAAGCCAAAAAATGGTATGCAGTTTTGTTGGGCATTAAATTTTAGTATAATAAAGTGCAAATATGAAGTAGCTAAAACATTTTTTCTCGTACAAACTATGTACCCCAATTTTTTTTATATGGAATACATATATCTTTACCGTTCAATCAAAGAGACTTTAAAAGGTTTAACTTTGAATTAAAAAATAACCAGTTTCTTATGAAAATGTTTATATTTTTATTACGTTTCTATTAAAAGAGAAACTTGAACTATATCTATGGCTAGTTAAACGTTAAAATATTGTTTGGGATCCCATGAAATGTTGCTTTAATAGGCCCTTTTCCCGGCTTAGGCTACTTTAATTGAACGGCGCAGATATGCAAATAAAAATATATTATAATATATATTATAAAAAAAAAATATCAGAAAAAAGTCGTTTGCTTGCTATAAAAAAAAGTATTAAAAAAGAATATATTTTCGTTGATTATCAAATATATTGTAGTTCTCAAGAAATATCACGAGAAATATTTATTATTCCTGATGCTAGAAAATAACTTTGCGGTTGCTGTAAATTTTCTTGAAGAAATAAGTATATCGGCGCTACTATGTCAAACTATCGAATGTGCAAACCTGCTTTTTGATTTACGATACCTTGCGCATGCTTTTAGAATGATACGTAAGTTGGCAAATCGTCAAATTTCTAGTCTTCTTAGAAGCAGACATGGGCGTAGCCAGGTAGGGGCAGGGGGTGCTCGAGCCCCCCCCTAACTTTCAAATGTTCCTTATATATATATAAAATGCTGGACTTTTTGTTGACATTACAAAAGCTTTCGATATGGTAGATAGAGATATACTTTTAAATAAGCTATTTAGCGCTGGTTTCAGAGGGTTTATGCATAAGTGGTTTAAATCCTATCCCTCGAACAGAGTACAAAAAGTCAAAGTTGCAAATAGCTATAGTAGTTTAGAGCCTGTTCATCTGGGCGTACCCCAAGGCTCAGTTCTTGGTCCAATACTTTTTTTGATTTATATCAATTCAATTTTTTCTTTGCCACTGAAAGGCAAAGTAACTGCTTTTGCTGATGACCTTGCCATTACTTATTGTACTTCGAGCTACTTTGAAGCAATATGTGACATTAATCACGACATACATCTACTCAGAATCTGGCTTGCATTGCATAAACTGTCTGTAAGTAGTAAATCTAAGCTTATGTACTTTAGCCTCGTTGCCAAAGAATCCCCAAACTGTGATATTTTGTTTCATTCTTCAGATTGTCTGCGTTTTAATTTGCATAATAATGAGTGCTCTCTGAATGAGTCAAAAAAGTCTTTCGCGTGCACAGTCAACTGCGACGATACTTGTTTCCAGCTTGAAAATGTTGAAAAGTTTAAATACCTAGGAGTAGTAATAGACAACCGCTTAAATTGGTCTGAACATTTAAATTCGTTAAAACAATACTTTCTCTACACCAGTCGTCATTTATACCGCCTTAAAAAGATTTGTTCTACTGCTACACTAAAAATGGTTTATTACGGAATATTTCAATCGAGGCTGCAATACGGTATCAGCTGTTGGGGTGGTGCTTCGGCTAGTAAATTGTCCTCCATCATTACAATTCAAAAGTGCATAATTAGACGTATCTGTAACGCAAATCGTAAAACTCACTCTATGCAATTTTTTAGAATGCTCAATATATTGCCGGTGCGACATTTATACTGTTTTAAAGTTTTAAAACTTTTTTTTCATCAAATCTGGATACTTGAAAAGTCTTCCGTCAGAAATTTATAACCTGCGCAGGAACTTGCTTCCAATTGTTCACGTTCCGCCTGCTCGTACGTCTCACTTTAGATGTTTTTATACGTACGCCTCTTGTAAATTGTTCAACTCACTTCCTGCTTCTGTACAGGTCATAAGAAATCTTCGTTTATTCCAAAAGAATGTTAAAGTTCACCTGTTCAACTTAAACCACTGTAAAATTGAAGCCTTGCTGAGGTCTATATTGTAATCTGAGCATATCATTAAATAATGTATGTAATGTAAATATAGTTTTTTTTTTCTCTCTTTGGAGTCTCTTGGATTTGTATCGACTCTTTGAATTGATTCTTTCTAACGTTATTACATATTTGTTTACTTTTATTTTTCAATGTTCACCCCACAAAATGTATACTATTCATTGAAATTGGCATTTAAAACTATTTTACTTTGTAATATAAATAATGCCATTAACTTTTCTAATGCAGCATTGATGTACTTATTGAACGCAACATGAATTTAGAATACTGTGTTAATCTGTATGCATTAAGAAAATGAAATAAATGAAATGAAATGAAAATAGTACCCTGAAATGCCAGCTTAATAGGATCGAGCCCCCCCCCCCTAAATTTCATTCTGGCTACGCCGATGGAAGCAGAGGATACTGGCTTTAACAAAATGTCCAATCCCACACTTTTTCTAATGACAACAATATTTTTTACAACAGTTTCTTTGCTCACCTGAAAAGTGCCGATTTTCACATTCGATAGTTTGACATGGTAGCGACGAGAGAACTGCATACTGATTTAAGAAATTTTTTATAGAAGCAAGTTTATTTTCCATTTATTGTGCGTAATTTTATATGAATTTTTAGTTTTTCTTGAGAGCCTTTAAAAATAAAAAAAATTTGGAATATTTACATATGTACATACATACGCAGCCATATAACTTGATTTCAAGAGAAACGAATTTTCATTCATATCTTTTGTTTTGATAACACTGTGCGACAGCTCAAATCGATATTGAGTTAAACCAAATGAAAGTGATAGTTTTTGAATTCATTGAGCTTTTTTAAATAAATACTAAAATTAGAGGTGTATGTACATTAGACTGCATCACCAAAAAAAGTTGCGGTTTTTGCGCCGGGATTACAAACATTATTATATTTTAAGACGTCCACCAAAATATTTCGGAAAAATATTAAGATTTAAGTGAGCTGGACCGATTTGAAAATACCTCCGAAAATGTAGTTTTTTATGAATAAAAATAGTTTCTTAAAGAACTTTTTGAAAAAAGTCCCCTCAGATGACAAAACAGATTAAGCTTAAAAAATCTGCATAAAAATATTTAAAAATCTTTTAAACGCAATCGTAAGAATGAGATTTTTGAAGCTGTTTTTTTACTTTTTTCAAAGATTGATTTACGAAAAACTTGAATAACTGGGCCAAAACTATTCTGATTTAGACTTATGGGATCTCAGTTGAAAGGTATTTTCACACTGTTTTTATTTCTGTCCAAGTCATTCGTGTCCCAATATTTTTTTTTCAAATACCAACAAATCTTAATTCAACTCTGAATGACGTTCCTTCATCATACCTTTCTCTTTCATGCTTTGAATGAGTTTATTAGCACAGAAATAAAAAGGTAGAGAAAATACCTTTCTAATGACACCTCCTAAGTCTAAATCGGAAGAGTTTAGGTTCAGTTATTCAAGTTTTTGTTATACCAATCTTTAAAAAAAGTTAAAAAACACCATCAAAAATCTCCTCATTACGATTCCGTTCAAAACTTTTTTTTTATTTTTTTTAAATATTTTTCTGCAAATTCTTTAAGCTTAAGCCGTTTTGTCATTTGAGGGGATTTTTTCAAAAAAAATCTTTAAGAAACTATTTTTATTCACAAAAAACTCCATTTTTGGAGGTATTTTCAAATCGGTCCAGCTCACTTAAATCTTAATATTTTTCCGAAATATTTTGGTGGACGTCTTAAAATATAATAGATTTTATAATTCCAATGGAAAAATAGTAGCGATTTTTTTTGTATGGGGAGTGATGCAGTCTAATGTAGATATATTTAAAAAGTCAGTCGCGATGCGTTGTATACATACATAAGTATGTACATATGTATCTGGACTCACAAATCGGATTTTACGATTATAGTTGTCTGCATAACCCAATGCCGAAAGAAAAACTTGATCCAATTGCTTTTTTTTCCTGCTTATTTTTTTCAGCCCTGCTCATCACACATCACTTTAACTGAAACTAGGTATGCGCCGGATAGAGATTTTGCCGGATAACCGGATACAATGTAAAAAATAAGAGCCGGGTTCAGATATCCGATCGGATATCCGGTAGACTGCTGCCCTTTATAAATTTCTCAATATTGTTATATTCAGCCTTATCATTATCATTAATTTCCATTTAGTGTAAACTCGTTCACTTTTCGCCAATGCAGTTCACCTCTTGTTAATTGAATATTCACCAAGCTAGTACACTGAGCCAAAAGCACAATGGGGTTTTCAACAAAGTTGTTGTTTGTTTTCGACATGGTAAAAACACCTTCGGTGTTAATCGTTTCAACGTTATAAAATGTAATATATAGCATGTCTTTAGTTGACTTCGAATCAAGCAAAATTTTGATTGTCACAACGTGAATATTGGTAGTTCAAACTAAAACCGTTGTTGTTTTATACGGGGATAAAAAAAAAACAAAAAATTAACGAAGCTATTCAACTTTGGCTCTGTTGAAACCATTGCTTTCAACAGTGTTGCCGCGCATAATTTTTAGTGGTAGCCAAATTCCTTTAAAAAAAAGGGCCAAAAAGGAGCTAAAAAAAAGTCGTGGCTATAAATGGTAGCTAAAATTTTTTCTTACATATACATATATAAGTATACACGTAAACATTTTCAATAAGTAATGGTATATAAAACAATGAACTTTGGAAAAAAAGCTAATATTTGATCCAACCAAAAACCTTTTTGTATAAAAGGGGAAATATACGACACCAGCTTGCTGGTTCCATCAAGTGATTGTACCATCAGGCTCGAAGCATATAACTTACCAGCATGCTGGTACAATATTTATTTCTTTACAAATGAGGTCGCGGAAAGATCGAAATGATTAGAGCCGAACTTTCATAATTTTTCTAGCATTTTGTTAAACATTGTTTTTTTTTTTTTGTAATTCACAACTGCAATATCGTGAACGTAATCTTCCACAAACACGGCTTTGACTCATATAGTGCAAGAAATTTCCGCCAAAATACTTTTTACTTAGAAAATTGAGCTAATTTCACCACTAACGACACCAGCATGCTGGTACAATCACACCACAAGAACATACACGGTCAATCGACTTGATGGGTCATTTAACAAATTTAGCATATTAAGGGCCGTGAACTTATCTATTTTACACTATAGTTAAATCGTTAACAGATAAGTTAACAGCCCCAACACTTTTACAGTATGTATGTATAAAAGCGTAAGGAACATACAATACATATATGTTTATATATCAGTCTTTCTTAGTTTCAAAATTCATCTCTTACATAAATGCAAAAAAAAACAAATTAAGCATATACAACTTTTTCATGCCAAGTATGAATAAATTCTAAAAAGGGCTAAAAAAAGGGCTAACGGAAATTTTAAATTTATGTGGCCAAAAAAAGTATGTGGCAGCTAAATCTAGCCACCAAAGGGCTAAAACGGCAACACTGGCTTTCAACACCATTTGTGCTTGCCGAAGTTGAATTGCAGGAGTCGTGTTGCCATCAAGGTTGCCAATGCAAACCTTTCTTTCCTACCATGAGCTGATAAAAAAACCTCCAAAAATGGATTCTTTCCTATCATTTTTTAACAAGAAAATGAGGTTTGACAAAATTAATTACATTTAATTTTTCAACGAAGAACTATTTTCAATTATACCTCAAAATGTTTAGATATCTAAATCAGACGATATATTCACTTTAGTTTTTAAGAAACCTTCCAACATTTAAAGCGTCCTACCATCTCACCATAGAGAAAAAACTACAAGGTTTCATAGAAAAAGAAAAGAGTGTGAACCCTGGTTGCTATAGACATGTACTTATGTATGTACTAGGGATCCCGGTGTTTTTGACGTCCCGGAAATTAATGCAAGCAAATCCCGGGATCCCGAAAATTTTGAAATATCGAATTGATAGTAAGAATTTGTTTATGAATTTTGAAGTATGATTTTTGTAAAATGCCGTTTGAACAAAAAGCTTGAAACTGTACCTTTAAATTGCAGTCTGAGCCGTTTTTGAAGAAGATTACAATGAATTTACTCATAGCGTCGCTAATGTAAACGAAACAGAGTTTTAAGGAAAAGTTAGATAATTTTTTAGATCAATCTACTCAAAACTTCCTCAAATCGAAAAACTTATAATTTGACCGACGTGCTGGTAAAAGAAGTTCAAATATTTTGTAATGGAGGAGATAGGGGTCATTATCTTCAAATGGATTATGTCTACCTTTTGACAGTTCAGCCTAAAACTGTTGATGCCGAAATATGTTTTTCATCAGTAGGTTACTATTAAGCTTAGAAGACTCCGCTTTGAATGCTTTGCTGCTCTTACTACTCAATAATAACAACGCCGGCGAAAAAAGGGGTTTGCGTTTTTAACCAGACCAAACTACCAACATGTATTTCGACCCGCTGAATCCGATTCTGAGATCCGTTTGACTCGTACACCCTCAAAATTTCTAGTAAAGTGCGAAAAAAATGGCAAAAAATTCTCCATTCGCCATTTCTCTATAGAGTAGAATAAACATGTTTAGAGAAATTGTTTTTGGATATTTTTGTTTTATGTTTTTTTTTTATTAATCGTCACTTTCAAAAGTACCTGGTATTTACATTATTATTTGTGATGTATACGTTCCTCAATCAAATGGTTTTATAAATACATAAAACAAGGACCTTTACCCTTTTCGAAACGATGCAATTTTAATTTATCTAGTCTCCTATATAAAAATATGATTTTTCATTAAAAGTGAAGTTAGCAACTTTTCACTCTAAGCTAGCGATATATGAGTTTTACAATCAGTTTATCGTAAATTTTAAATAGTTTTATTTAATGGTATGTTTAAATGCTTTCAGATATTGAGTTTTTACTCATATTCATAAAATTTATGATCTCAATTTGAATCCCGGGATCCCGGGATTACCTATAAAATATCCCGAAATCCCGGGATCCCAATTTTCCTGATATTTTGGCATCCCTAGTATGTACATACATACCTACACCTGCAAGTAATAAAATAGTAGTACAACACATTGACCAGTTTTGATTACATTTCTTTCCATTGAATAAGGTTTTAATTTTTTTTATAAAAGGAGATGTGATTACAAAACAAATAAAACAAAAACGTATGAATCTAATTTTCATACCTTGCGCAAATATTATAACAACTCGACAAAGTTTCATCAAAATTGCAAGCTTTTTAATTGAAAATTTTGCTAAGCAGTTTTATAACCCATTCAATTTTAGTACACATAAGTGCAAGTTTCAGGTGCTGTAAAATAATGTTGATCTAAAATTTGTGTATATGGAAGCAAATGCCTAGCACCGTCAACTAAAAAATAAAATTAAAAAATCAACGGTATTTTGTGTTACTTAAAACTTGCATCTTATTATTCTAAAATTTATTAGGCTACAACTTTTCCAAAAAATAGATAGTCATTAAAAGTAGTCCAAACTCACGATTGAGAGAATACAAAGGTTGCGCCGATCTCGGACCGCTATTGCTCTCTTAACGAATTTGACAGAATCGTTGTTTGCATGACGTCACACTTGTGCAACTTGTTTACGTTTTCCTTGCAACATTTTTTCTTCTTCTTCCATTCTTGCTCACGTTTTGGCATTTCTCTCTCGCAACTGCACCAGTGTGACGTCACACAAAAGTTATTCTGATCGGCGCAATCTTGTATTCTATCATTCTTGGTCCAAACTGGTAAATATCTAACAAAGATATTTTATTACTCACTGGTTGTATTCTATCATTCTTGCTCACTGGAGTACATACCCGATACAGCAAAAAAAAAGGTAACGCCTTCCGCGGATCGCTAATCCTCTCTTTGTTGACTTTACAACAGTGGTCGGCACGTGAGCTCATGTGAGCAGTACGCTCATCACCGCATTCTTACGCTCTTCAAATCAGTTGGTTATTTTATTATGTGACAGTGTGCGCTTGCAAATATATGCACGGTCAAAACTTCCATTCAAAAAGTACTTTATAGGGCTGTTCAAGATATTGTGGAAATGATCTTGAATTTGCATTTGGAACTGCATTTGAAAATTTAATGCTTACCACGACGCAACTTCTCCATTCAAGGAGAGCGGAAATATAATGTGGAATGGCATTATAATACTTTCCTTTCTTATATATTATTTCCTTTGATATATTTTATTCGTTAATCTTTAAATATAGCTCTCAACGAAAATCGCAACAGCTTTTTTCATTATTTCTGTTAGTTGGAAATGTACTTTGCCATTTTTCTTGATAGCTCCAGACTAATTTAAGAAGTTTTGATGAACGATTTTTTTTAAGTTATTGCATGTCATTTTACATGAATTTTTTGTTTTATTGGAAATTGTAGTAAGACAAATTCATATAAGGTTATAAGGGCAGCACAAAAACAAAAAAAATATATAAAAAATTACAAAAAAACATCGTTTTGGCAATCGGCGCAGTTCGCCTTGAAATCAGGTGCTCCGGTAGCACCACCATGTATGAATTCGTTTTGAATTGTAGACTAGCTGTACAAAATAAAATCATTAGTTCGATACAAATCGAAAATTATAATAGATATCACAAGCGTTCCTGCGCACGTTACATTTACTCCATACGCTTCGCTTTTACACCACTGTAGCACAAATTCTCACTTTCAGTTTTGCCGACCACTGTTTTACAGCATAACCGTTTCGCTGACGCCGTAAAAGCGTTTTTCGCACTAGTGATGAAAACTAATTTTTCATATTTTACCTAATTGCCGAAAAGTCTTACCTAAAAGTAGGTAAACATACCTAAAACGTACATTTTTATATGCATACATTTTTGGCAGTTTGTGGACTATCTCTTCCTTCGGTACCGTGTCTACTTTTGGACTTACATCAAACATTTTCTTTTAAAAATGGCTTTGAAGGAACTTGTTCCTAGCAGTTGAAGCCAAACCTATGTTTTAACCCGCATCCATCGTTTGTATCATATTGATGCAAATTTCGAAAACATATTAAAATATTAAAACAAATAGTTAATGTTTTGAAGTGGTTTTTACGGCAAATGCGTATAGATTTTTTAAGCATTTTTATTCTTATTATCAGAAAATGAATAACCGTTGGTCGTTAATAAAAAATTAAAAAAAAAACCAACATTTCATTGAATACTAGGGTTTTTTTCCATATGTATCAAATTGATGCCCAACGTACTTTGTGTTACAAAAAATTTCCTATGGATGCGGGTTAACAAATTTGTATGCCCCTTTGCAAATGAGGGAGAATATTGGAATTCCTAAACAAGAAAACGCGATGAAATGCTCTAGAAGGAAAAAAAAATGCCCGCTAAGATATTTGGCCACTTTCCAAATGTATCTAAGGTGATGTGCTTGTATGGAATAAATGTCCAAATTTAAGAGGCCGCAGAGTAGGTACAATTCTATCTAGTTTAACATCACTATTTCGCAACGCATATTCGCTTCTTCCTCTTCCTTGTCAAAATGTTTCTTTACTCTCTCATGTTCTCACTTTAATGACGCTACGCCAGGGTTCGGACTCCAACAGGTAAACCGCAGTGCATTTAAAAGTAAAACACAGTAAAACGAGTTTAATCGCAGTAAATTTCTGGTTTAATTCTTTTTTAATTTACAAGCATAAATACTAATAAGAAAATATACATATATAGAATATGACTTCGACCAAAAATACCCTGATAGAGGAAATAAACTACTGGAGAAATGGACAGTGTTTAAAAACAAGATTGGAAAGTTCTATGAAGCCAAACCTCAAAGATACGAAATCTAAAGAAGAGTTTTCTGTCTGTAAAGAAATTCGAAGTCCACGTAAGAGGAATAAATTAATTGCCATTAATCTTTTATACTTTTATTTTTACTTTTAGTTAGTGAGGATTACATTTTTGCGAAATTGCTCAACAGCGTCATTGTTCCTACAGCACGTTTCAAAAAACCAAATGGTGGAGCTAGCGGAAAATTCACTATATCTGATGGACAAGAAAGTTTCGCCTTGTACTTAACTTGTATAAACAATTACAAGATAAAATTGAATGAACTCAGAAAGAAATGTGTAGAAACTAACGCCACAATACAGCCAACAATCATTGTAGTCGGTTCCAGTCAATACAATTTAAACAATTTTTTTCTTTATATAGACGAAGTCTTATATGAATTCGATTCATTTCTGCAGTGCTTGTCTGCTTGCTTTACAACTTTTTAAATTTTAAATTTACATTACCCAGTCGCATGTCAAAATGTATGGTTGTTTATACAAATTTTATTTTTTTTTGAATTGAAACGGAATTTGACATTCCCAGGTCTATTCTGCGCTGGTAATAAAAAGTTTGTAACCGGTGAATAAAGTTCCTGTCAATTTTTAAACCCTTTTCGCATTCTGTGCACTATTGTAACCGGTAAGTTTTGTTACCATCTCATAAGCTGGTAACAAAGTATTGCCCCGTGAAATATGCAATGCCAGAATTTGCACAACTCTTCATAGCTGAATTCCTGAATATTTTAACTGCATTACCAACGTACCTAGAATCGCGGTGACAAGAACTGGTAACATTTTTTGGTAATAAAATTTTCCGGTTACAAAATCTTCGGTAACGTGCAGAATAGACCTGTCCATCTCCAATAATTTCCACGGTAATTAATTTTGTAAAACAATCGAAATAGATTTATTATTGATACTGGTAACCTATACTGTAGCCATGTTGATTTGTTTTAAGTGCAAGGAAAATTTTAGTGAGGCTAGCGATCTGTTATGCCATTTTAAGATAAAACATTTTTTAACATCACATGCAGCGTTACTAGGTTGACGCTTTTAACGTCATTTGGACGTTTTTTGTATCCTGTTGACGTTTGGACGTTTTTTGTGTAAAAAATTGCGTTTTTTAACTTCCCAGTAATTTTTCTCTGTTAATAAAACTTGTAAGTAGAACTGATTTTGAATTATTTTCTTAATAAATCTTTAAAAGCTTTGTGTTTTGCAGCAGCAGCTTCAAAAGATATTTATTCTTTGGACACAGATGACTTAAATATGATGCATACCAAGCGTACGCGCATTTTTTTGGATTCTTGGATTAATGATCCCGTGTTCAAAGGCTGGTTGTGTAAACACTTGAGGTTACCAGGCTTATTGTAATGTTTGCTATTGCACATTAAAAGCCAAATCAGGAAGAGCTGATCTCTTGCAACACGCACGATCGCAAAAGCATCAAAAAAGCTGTAGCAGCATAAAAAGTCAGAAAAAAGTAGGCGACTTTTTTAAGACTTAATTGAAAATGTAATGAACGCAAAAAATGCTGAAATATTGCTATGCTCCTTCTTAGCAGAACGTAATTTAGCATTTTCGACAACCGACCCCCTTACCAAATGTCTACAAGAAAGAAATTATTAAAAATCAACGCGATTATTTAGCCCCTTTAAACTTGCACATTATTGCCCTGAAATTTAATGGGCTATCAAACTCCACACCCAAAAAAATACTAAAAAATCTAAATAAAAAGTTGAAAATCCAGCTGAAGCTTTGCAGGTTTTTTATAATTTTTGCACAAAGGTCGAAATTTATATTTTGTTTGTTATGTAATGAGCTTGGCTTTTATGGAAAAATAATAAACATTAAATAAACAAAAGGGAAACAGCCAAAATCGATCAAAATGTTGATGACTTAATCAGCTGATCACAAGTGTATGTATAAAATGATTTTTATATTAACGATCTCAAACCAGTTTACAATTAATATTAAATGTGCTCTGTCAAGTGACATTTTGATATACCTTAGGTACATATATACCTTTGTATACAATAAAAGTTTAATAAGAAAAATTTTTTGTACATTCATTTGAATAAGACGTTTTTGAGTAGGAAATGACGTTTTTTCAGACCAAGAGGCACGTTTTCTCATGCCGGAGACCTGGCAACACTGATCACATGATAGAATTGAGTGCGCCCAAGCTGGATATATGCAAATATTTTCTAACATAAAGACTTTTAGGTACCACATAAAAAGAGCATATAAACATAGTATAGATAACGATTGCATCGACAAACGTGTTTCAGAAATACATCCGGGTCGAAATGAAATTAACATTAATTCAACTGTTTCAATGATTCAAGAGAACTGTAACGCTGTAGACAGCGAGATAATAAAAACTATTGGCACTTTGAAGAAAAAGTTATTGTTATTCAACTTGAAGTTGTATGCCAAAAACAACTACTCTTATTCTGAGGTCAAATCCACACTTAATGAACTCATTAAAGAGACCGATATTTCAGAAGGCATTTATAAAGTAACAAACAAAGTTACGTATTTTGGAAAAGAATACAAAACCAATCAATATCTCAGTCATTTTATAACAAATATGTCTTTATACAAAATAAAATCTTTTTTTTTGCACTGATAATAGAGTTTATATATATTGTAATCCAATTGAACTTAAACGCTTTGACATTCATTTTCAATCTTTTGAAATTTTAAGAAAATTTGAGACAGACCTAATTTTAAAAAATATTACTAACTTTTCAAGTCCTCCTTTGAACATTTGTACCACAAATAACGGAAAATCTTACATACGAAATAAGTTTAAATAAATGTTTGTATGTTTTTGTAAATGAATAAATAAACAGGAAAAATAAATAAAATCAACTTTTATTTAACCAAGGGATTATTTAATAAAACTAAAAAGTTTGTTGATATGACCAATTTTTTGTTTGAAAAAATCAAACAAATTTGTGGTTAATATAACTAAACATTCTTTGATTAATATAAACAAACCATTTATTAATAAAACTACAAACTTGTTTGATATCACAAATTTTTTGTTTTAGGAAAGTAAACAAATTTGTGGTTAGTATCACTAAAAATCGTTTGACTAATATAAACAAACAATTGGTTAATAAAACTAAAAACTTGTTTGATACCAACAATTTGTTGTTTAAAGAAATCAAAAAAATTTTTGGTTTATATAACTAAACATTATTTGATTTATATAATCAAACCATTGGTTTATAAAACTAAAAGCTTGTTTGATATCACCAATTTTTTGTTTGACGAAATCAAAGAAACTTTTGAGTTAATATAACAAAATATTGTTTAAGAAATTCAACAACACACATTTGCAATAAAATCAATATTTTGTTTAATAATAACAATAGGATGGTTAGTAATTTTAACCAACATTTTTGTAACTTCAACAAATATCATTGTTAATATCACCAAACGCAATGACATTGTTAATACTAACCAAAAATCACTTTGATTCCTTTTCAAGTTAAAATTAATGCGGAAGCTCCGCGGTTGCGAATGCGAATGCGAATATTCGCAACAACCCTGTGATACACAATGGCTAGAGGCATCGCACTATAGGCAACACACGAGTTTTTTTTTTCAAAATCGTAGCTCTTCGCTTGGAAAAGAGATAATGGAATGAAAATATTTTTTACGTGAAGATAAATGATCATATAATATAGGAAAACTATAGAGAAGTTACAACAACAATAACGTAACCCTCAAAATACCGTTCAAAATATCACTTTTTTTTATTTTGGATTTTGGCTCCCATTCCACTAGAAAGCACTATATTTAATACACCATTACCACTGTTTCTGAAAGATTTCTCTTTATTTTATCTTAAGACTCGATTC
>NW_023462380.1:0-19363 GCF_013731165.1 Rhagoletis pomonella
TTTTTTGTGAATTTGTTAATCTTAATATCGCTCTATTGAAGACATTTAGTTACTACTAGCAGTAAAACTGTAAACCTTAGCATTACTATGTATTGTGGAACGATTACGAATACATCGTATTCCTACCTGTCCGAAACACAAACCACAAAAATTGGCATTCCCATTACAAAAAATACCTTTACCATTAAAAGAACAATTATCATTCCCATTTGAATTATCATTACCAGTACCATAATCATTACCAATATAATTCACACAATAATTACAATTACCATTACCATTACCATTACCAACGTCATTACCATTTACATTACCATGATTATTACCATTGTCATTAGCATTGCTACTGAAAATGCCAAAACCATTATCATTGCAGTTAGCACGCCATATTCATTACCCTCACCATTACGATTAAGACTACCTTTATCATTATTATTACCATTATCATTATTATTACCATTACAATTACCCCCATTATTACCACTACCACCACTATTACTACCATCGTCACCATTACCATTAACGCTACCTTTACAATTATGATTACTATTACCATTAACATTAATTACCGTTGCAATCAACATTACTATTTCCATTACTGTAAGCAGATATTTCCATTACATTTATACAAAGTTACCATTACCATTACTCAAACCATTACTATTAAAAAAATGCATTTTTGTTGAGTTTGACGACCGCATTTAACTTTTTTTTCAAGTTTCTCTGACGTGGATTTAAACCTCGGTGCTGCCAAGTAGTAGTGCACACCTCTTACTCTACTCATGACTGTAGACACAAGCAAGCAGCTATTTCCGCTTATGTCTACATACATACATATATATTTACATTAGACTGTACCTGAATCTAAAGTATTTTTGCAGGGATATTTCGACCATTTTTTTTTGCCGAACGTAGTAGTCGCCTTTTAACATTTTTCTTCATATCTCGACATCTATGGCCGGATATTAAATTATGATACACTCCCAGTTATTTGAATACCGCCCCTTTCGATCCTCAGTATGTTTAGTTTTGGTTTTGTTTGTTTAATATTCATAATTTTTTTAAAAACATGTAGCGTATTCTACGTGTAAATCCGATTTTAAAACTTTATACAAATTTAAAAATCATATCAACACAGGGGTGTGCTATCCTAATGACCTACAGTGCATAAGTTAATAATATTTTTTGAAAAATTTCGGGTATGCAGTTTTGTACAATAAAGTACAAGTTTCGAGTGACTACAAAATACCTTTCCTCAACATAAAAAATTTTGTCAAGCATACTTTTTATGGAAGAAAATGCAAGAAAAAATATATATATTGCCAAATGTAGGCTTCACCAAATATTTCAGAAAGACGACATCTTAATAGGTTCACGCAATTTTTTCGAAATTTCCTTGCAAAAATACTTTAGAAGCAAGAGTATACACGAACTTTTTTTGTTTGCTTCTAAGGTGATACGGCCTAATGTACATGTTCATAAACCTAACCCATTAGCCGTAGCACTTGTATACACCCACTACTTCGTACGCCATTGTTCTTGTTTATCTTTGTGTACGCCAATAATAAATTTAATTAAATTACTCATGCATATGTGTGTATTATCGGAAATACATAAATGGTGGCGCGTGCATGATGGCTTATTGCCAGTAATTTAGTAATGAATTTTATGGAACAATTATGATGGCAAATCTATAAGGAATGTAATAGGTTTTCTTGAAATACTTAATAAGTTCTTCGGAAAGTCCTATGTATGAAACGTTTATTTAGGTTAAAAACTAATTTTTTTTTATTGTTACTCGAAAAAATTATAATTGTTTTTTTTTTTTAATAACTTTGGGAAGTTTTCAAATGGAGTCTTCAGATTAGAGGCAATAGAAGTTGGCATCAAATGCAACATATCTGTGAAGTTTGAAAAGTGTGCCACCATATAAAAAAAAAAAAATGGCAACATGCAGAAAATCTTTCGCAGCTATTTATTTTGCATTTTTTGAAATTTTACGACTTTTTTTAATTTTGGTAATTTAACTTCACTTCTACTTCAAAATGTTAAAATTAAACGGTGAAAACGCTCTCCTTACCGAAACGAACGGATCTAGTGTTATAAAACTAGTGTGCCATCACAACAAAAAAATTGCACTAAGCAAAAGATGACTCTGATTTGAGAAACTAAAATTCCATTTTTACAATTTTCTTTAGCACACTCGAAGTTCATTCTAAAATTTTTATATATGTACCTGAAGAAAGTAATATATGTATATATGCATAAGGAATACTGTGTAAAAATCTTCCACGCCAATATTTAACTACTTTTAAATAATATGACTTTTAAATTAGCGCGTGCGAGTCAACGTGTTAGCTGACTGCGTTAGGTGCTACGGGTCGTATAAGTTACATACACAATTACGGGTATATGAGCACGTGTTGTTATTTTTAATTTTTTGGTATATCTTTGTTAAGTTTAAATTTAAATATAATTTCACGATTGTATCTTGAACATTATGCAAAAATTAAGATAATGAATTATCTAAGATAAGTGTGCCACCATTTTCGAAAAAACACGTTTTTGTCAAAAAATTTAACAACTCGAGAGAGATATACATATATGCAGAGATGTGACCTCGAGAACAACCTCTTGTTGCCGCAGTTAGGCAGGCTACCGAACCACAGGGATATTTCTAAGTATCATTAAGGCTGTATATCGATACATACGTATTTTATGCTCGTGAAAACCAAATATTAATAATAATAATTTAATAATAGTACACTCCAGCGCGTAGTACGTCCACCGCCAACTACAAATGACCAAAGTTTCAACTGTTGGCATGGAACACACATTTTTTCAAGTAGCCTCTTCTTGGATAATTTTTTATTTGAGTTAGCTTAATTTCAGACTTTTTCCACAATCTAAATTAGGTACCTAATTAAGCGAACAGCGGAAGTTGAATCCAAATAGAGTGCGACCCCGTATGTACACACATAAATATGTATGTTTCCTCAAATTATTTGCAATTTAACCGAATGCAGATCAAAGGGCAAAATGAAAACGAAGAGGAGTTGTAAAAAATAAATTGTCATGCTGGTAGACTTTAGCTGCTATGTAGAGTTCATAGTGAAGCCCCCAGTGAACTCGTTGCGCGTGTTTCGAGGCGACAAACGCCACAACACAGCTACATACATACATACATACATACATACATATGCACGGCTAATTGGGAAGGCATGTTTTGCGGCGACGATAAAAATTTATAGAGTCAAGTGTGAAAACGTGGTAACAAAAACAACAATTAAGGCAATAGCCGACATACTGGCATTAATTGTAGCAACATGCCACCTATTACGCCAACTCGTTAACGAGAAATGGGAACGGACAAGAAACAACAATCGACAATCGACAGCGATAACCACTCCACTCGAGCCGCCATTGCGAAATTACTTAATTCTACGTAAGGTCCGATTATGCATATTTCGCATAGCTTCGCACAACTTCTTAAACGTAGCCAAACTTTACAAAACTTAAGGCCGATTATAAGCTGTGACAGACGGCAAAGCTTATGCATATAATCTGGCACACATATGCACACATATGTGGATAAACGAGCCGCAAGGTCGTGGGTTCGAGTCCCACGGCCAATTGAATTTTCATTAATATTTTAATATTTGGTGATATTACCGAAGAATTTTTTATTATAAATCATTTAATTAAAATTAATTAAAAGCGTTTCTGTGCTCTTTCTTATCATATGCATATCTTTTAATGTAGTCAATTACGTATTTTTTTACGAAAAAAAATAAAAATTTTATTAAAAAAAATTTCATGATTTATATATATATATATATATACATATATATATATATATAATATACACATATCAAATCAAAGGGCTTTAAATCACTGTATCCATACTTTGAAAATTGGTTCTAAACTTTTCAAAATATAAGCTTTTGAGAATATTGAAAATTCCACAATTACCCTCCCTAGCGCCGCTGCTATGAATTTGCCCCAAAAAAAATGTATACCATTAAAATTTGAGAAAAGCGGCGGGCCATGCTTACTGTTTCTTTTTTTTTAGCTCAACGGGCCCTATTCTTTACTTGTTCCCAAAATTACATGGATAGAGTCGTGAATTCCCCTAACATGTTTTCCATGCCTCTGTGTACAAATATTGCCATTGGTACCACTGCAATTGAAATGTCACTTAAGAAAATGTGAGGAAAAATCTAAGCTCAAGAGATCGCTAATTTTTTACTAAGTTTTGCAAATTCCTGGGTAATAGAATACACCTGACAGTTTGAAATGTATGCGAAGTTATGCCAAGTATGCATAATCAGACCATTAGCATTGAACAATGAACCGCAATATCTACGTACATACAATGGCGTGAATTCCGTTTACGACACGCACGTGTCATCGGGATGGCCTAATTGCCATCCGCTTTATATACATATGTACAAATAGATATTACAAGCAACCCAGCCAGCAAAACATCCCAAAATAGATCCGCAAAAGTAAAAATAAGTGTGTTTAAAATGCCGATCTTTATCCGTTTACCGATTACATTTCGGATATTTTGACGATCCGTTTTTCCTCCAAATGAATGGTTTAGACCGTTTTTCTGAAATTTTTCTGATTGAATTTAAAATAATTATTTCTTATAATGAACATGATCTTTTTCGAACGTTTTCCGGATACAGGTACGAAGAAAATTGTAGTCGTTTTCTGTACGTTCCGGGCACGAAGACCGTTTCGGTTTTTTTTGCTGACTGGGTACATCTGTATATAGTATACATACATACATATATACACACATACATATCTACATTTGTTCGTTTAAAGGTGGCGTCAATTGTCGAAGTATGTACATACATATACATATGCACGTATATCTAGTTAGCTATATACTTAGAATGTGTATTTATTTCTATATAAATAATTGTATACACACATATATTTAAATACCTACTTGTGTTTGTAGTGAAAATATGTAATTGAAGGTCTATATACTTAGAATGTGTATTTATTTCTATATAAATAATTGTATACACACATATATTTAAATACCTACTTGTGTCTGTAGTGAAAATATGTAATTGAAGGTGCGGTGGGTGGCAAACTTGCTGCAGAAACCATGGGTCTAAAAAGAATTTAGAGCTTGTAAAAATGCTAAAATAGGTTTTTTTTTGTTTACCTTAGCAGCCGTTAAATTTGCTGTCGTTTCATTAAATTGTGTTTAAATTTTAGAACATAGAAAAATATTCACTGTCCATTTTTGACACGAAATGCTATGTCACCTTTTTAAAACTACTAAAAGCTTATGTTTAGTTAAAAAAAAAAATAACAAAAAAATGTTTGTAAAATTTTTTAATGTCCAGAAATTTATTTCTGGGTTTTAAGTGGTAATAAATTTATATCCAGTTTTCACACATTTTAGTCTAGTTAAAAACTAGTAAATTTATATCCAGGCTTTAAATAAGTCACAATAAATTTATGTCCAGAAAAGACAAAAAATGTATAAATTATCAAAAATTTTGGTATGCCCAAATTTAAATTGATCAAAAACTTATTTCCAGTTTTCAAATTATTTAACACTAATGTCCAGTTTTTTAACTAGAAAAAATTTCGGTACAGGTTTTGAATTAGCAAAAATTTGTGTTCTGTTTTGTTATGCCCATAAACTTATGTCCAATTTTTAACTGACCGCAATTATGTCTTAAAACTTATGTCTAAAAAATGATGTACAGTTTTTAAATAAGAAAAATTTGTGTACTGTTTTGTCATTACAAAAAACTTATGTTTTATCAAAAAGTTGTGTCCAAAAAATTATGCCGAAAAATTTATATAAAGTTTTTAAATTACCAAACATTTTTTCGCTTTAGTATCACTACCCCGATTGATGCACTGCACTGCGTTCAGCAGAGAACCTAAAATTTTCTGCCTTATGTCATTATACACTTGTCCACATACTGTGTTGGAGCCGCCACTGACTAAGTATGTATATATGTATGTGTGTATATTCAGCAATGTAACTACAAACATATGCATTTACTTTAAAGATATGAATGATAACAACTTCCCTCTGCCCCCTTTGTCCTTTGTAAGAATTTCAACAATCCATTGCGCGTGTGGGGCAATCATGGAATGCATAAAAAACAATCGCCATATATTCTACAACTGTCAAACAATAACGGGGCTTCGATAGCAATCTTTCGCCATATGTGCCTATTCGTAGAAGCAAATGCATGAGTGTGTGCGCACGCGCGTGTGCTTAGATAATAAAACTAGCACTTTGCGTTTATAATGATGATGAGAGATCGTTGCTATCAGGTTGACTAATGCCTGTTAGCTATTGCAGTAAAGTAACTTTAGTAAAGTATGCTTGTAAATAGAGTCGATTGCGTGGAACGGTGGTAATACTTACATACATACATATAATTATTATTTTCTTAATAAAAAAATAGTGCAAACACGTGTTGGTAGAGGCAGTAAAAAATTAACATACACACGTAAATATATATTTGTACATACATACTCGTACATATATAGTATTTCCGCCAGAGGCCAGCTGAGTGTGTTTTCCTATCGCGAATGGCGATCGTTTAGCCGTCAGGAAACGCAATGTGGTTAGTTGTCAAACATCTATGTACTTACATAGTTATTTATTGTACTGGCTCTCTAAATAAGTCGTATTTCATTAGAGTGAAGCGGGGGAGTATGGCCACCAACACATACACACAAGCGCCAGTGTTGTCCCTTTAGGAAATGCAAGCTATGCGGGATGCATGATGAAAAAAAGATATCTCTTTTTTGGACAATCCATTTCAAATTATCACACGATACCATTGGAAGGATGTAGGTATTCCTTGTGGCTGATGGCAGAAAGCCTAGACAAGTACTTCGCAAAGTTACTCATAAAATGCATGCGGAATTCTTCCACAAAGATTTTTTTTTAAATGAGTTTGGAAGTATTTCAGATAACTTATTTTGTGATGTATACGAAATTTTTCCATTATTCAATTGCTAACAGTACGAGTGGGGCTAAAAAGTTTTAGGTCTAAAGCTGCCTTTACAGTAGGCGAGTTTTTGACAGGCGATAATCGCCTGCAAAAGTTGATTTGCAGTCTACTTTGAGGCAAGCGATTTTTGAATCACCATTTACACGAGCGATTTTTCTTGAGCAACGTTGAATCGCCCAAAAAATTGCATCATGTAAAGTCAGCTTGAGGTATTTTTAAAATAGCACTTCTTTCATTTATCATTAAGGCCTCTAAACGCAGTGAAAAAATATTCGCCGTATTTTGGTTCAAAATTCTCGCCTACTGCCGCCTTCACATCTTTTTCACTCGAAAATCTTCATCTTCGAAGGTTTTTCTTCGAATTGGAGAATAGGAAGTTATCGCTGAACGGTATTTTGAGTGGTTAATTTCTTCAAAACTTTGAAACTTTCGTATTGTCTTGCAAAACAGGACTCCTTTGGCCGCTCCGTTTCTCGACAACCACTTGAGGCACTTTTGTCAACAATGTGGCAAATTAGTCTCCGTTCATTGTAGTTTTTTCAGGAAGATAGTCGGATAGTGTTTGGACGTGCTGAGCCTGGCATCATCTTCCAGCGACACCCTGCCATGTTTGATTTCTCGGCTCCAACGTTTGCTGTAAGTGACCATTGAAGGTCCAGACTTCCCATACACCAAGATTCCAAGAGGGACGTCATACATGCGCAACTTCACCGCCATTCCTATGTGAATTTTGTTTTTTTATTTGCCATTTACTTTGTTTGTTTTTGTTTGTTCTCATACCCACGACGGACCTCCTCTCGCTAATTAGTTTTGCTTTTATTTCACTGTTTAAATGATTAATTTTTTTATTTACTGCCGACTGTTGCGAGTGGCATTAATTAGCATTTGCAATGGCATGTTGTTCAGCGCCATATACAAAATGTAAGTGGGTGTGTACATTAGGGTGGGCCAAAATAAGCAAAGTCGGAATTTTTATGCTCTCACCCCGAAAAATATTAATTTTAAAGAATTCTATACCATTTCTACGAAAAGTGTTTTTTTTCTCCATATAAAATATTTACATGGAAAGTTTTGAGTGCTTTGAGCGACCTTAAAATATCTTTTAATTTCAAAATAAAAAAATTAGGGTATATTTTTTCGGTATAGAACAATCATAGAGGGTGAGAGTACATGTATTTTTGGACCAGCTTAGTGTACACACATTAGGGCGGGTCGAAAATCTAATTTTTCTCTTGATAATTGCACTGGCCTATAGTCAAAAAATGTAAAGAACAGCATTAATATTACTGCCGTGCATTTAGGTCGCTGGTTCCCAATATTCTAATCTTTTTTAATATCAGCTATAGTTTGCAAATTTAGGAACAATTTCGGTAGCTCTAATAGAAAAGCCATTATTTTCCATCTTTGCGGAAAAAATTTGTTTATGCAAATGAATACTAATAAAATAAATTTGCAAATATAGGAATATTACAAAAAATTCTGTTCAAAATTTTTTAATTTAAAAATAATTTGTTTATAATCTAAACGATCATATTATTATCATAAATCAGTAACCGTAAGACTCGCCTTCGTACCGTACCGATCCAGTAATATTTATCAAAGTTATATCGATTCCATTCCATTTTTTCAAATTTCAAATCGATCCAGCTCACGTAAATCTTAATATTTGTCCGGAATATTTTGGTGGACGTCTTAAAATAGAATAGATTTTATAATCCTAATGGAAACGCAGTACCGATTTTTTGTTTTTTTCTTGTATGGGGAGTGATGCAGTCTAATATACATACATGTAGTATACAGATAAAGGTGCGCCTCGCAACCGCGGTGGGAAGTAAGTAAACAATTAGCATACATATGATGTTGTCAATCTGCAACGTATCATAGCAAAAGATGAGCAGAAAAAGGCAAAAACTGAAGCGCCAACAGAATACGTTCCGCAAATGAGAATCCATCCACCTTGGCATGATTTGCACATCTGTCTCACGGTCTTGGATTTTTTTTTGGTTTTTTATGATATATTTTTTTTTTTGAAATTTTTTGACAAAAATCATTCTTGCTGACTTTGATTTAATTTTGTATTTACATATTTATTCAGTACAAAAAATACATACATATGAGCCTTGAGAAAGTGGTAAGCATGACGCGACTTATAAGATATTTTGTAAATTCGGTATTGGATTTATTGTGGAATAGAGACTTTGTAGATAAGTACTCCCCGTGTCATAATTATAAGCGCACCACATATTGACAAGTATTAACAATATTTTTTTTTCCTTTTTAGATCTTTTTTATAAAAGTATAGTTTATTCTTTAACAAAAACTGAATAAATCCTACTTTCAAACTTTGTGTAATATTTGAAAAAAAAACAACTTAAAGAGCTTTCGTAAAAATTGTTAGGTTTCTTAATTAGATTTTTCGAAAGTTTCTGAGTATGCAGTTTTATATTTCATTCAATTATAGTACAGTGGAGTGCAAGTTGAAAGTAGCTAGGACTTACCGTTCATTTTTGTAAATTTTTTTGTTGAAGGTGTTGCTCATTTTCTTCCATACAAATTATGTGCAAGTGGTATGTACGATGATTTAAAAAAAAATAATACTAAATTAAAAAACAAAAAAAAAATAAATTGTTAAAATTTATCAATATGTGATGTGCTTATAATTATGACACGGCGTGTACTGCTCTTCACCCCAGAGAACGAGGTCATGAAACCATAATCCATATCAAAGCTAAATTCTTCAACATCTCACTCATCTGCGCAAATCCATCGGCGGCTGGGGAGGACGAGAAGTGTAACGATTTCTCCTAGTTATAAGTGTGTGGAGCATTCCTACCAGCGTTGCCTCAGTTACGAAATGCCAAGTTGGACAAGGAGGAGGTTTTTGGCCTCCTCTACGGAACATCCGATAACGGAGTGAAGCTGATCGACTTACCTGGACCCGAAATGTGTTAGATTTCAGCACTAGGATTCAGGCTAAGAAGATCAATCAAGCTACACGATTATCTTCAGATCGAAAGAAGAGAAACCAATTCGATCTGGCTTTAATCGATGGAAGGCACGTTTCCAGTGTTTTAGATGTCCGTGTATTTGCTTTCAGAAATAAAAGCAAAACTCAACGCCGAAGAGCCGCCCAGGCCCGAAGCAATACTGATAAGGTCAAATCAATTGGTCCATTAAAAGCCTCAGTCTTTCAGACAGCATCGCAGAAGTCTTATTCCGCGATAACTGACACAAACTGCGGGATCTCCCTTCTTGTTGAATGGACAAAGTACACTGATATTCCAAAGTTCGGGCATGTACATATGCATTCATCAGACCAAATTCTGCTTAATAGCTGGTTTATGCGATCGACCAGCTTTTCGCCGCCGGCTTTGAACAACTCAGGCGGTATACCGTCGGCTCGTATGGCCTTGTGGTTTCTAAGCCGCCTTATTGCTATTCTTACCTCGTACAGGAATGTGAGCTTCATGCCTATGCATTGGTTTGTGTTCTTCTCTATCAAACGCGCCACCTGTGTCAACATTCAAAATCGTTTCAATCGGCTTCAGTTGACACAAATGAGAAACAACTGGTGTGCCCTATTTGATTCGGCCAACATTTTTAAAGTAGTTACTATATCGTCCAACAAGAAGGGCGAGATGTTGATGACTTCTTTGCCGAGTATAACACGTACATATATATGAGCAAATATCACGAGTAGTTTTTTTTTAGTGGCACTCTCTTCTCTCGCCTGAAAAAAAAAAAACGCTTAAGCATTCATTTTGCATTTATGTATTTCAATCAATGAAGTTCCAGAGGCAACTACAATAAAAAATAAATCAAGTTTTGCACAATTTTAAACTTAAAACGTTTTTGTTTAAGCAAAAATGTACAGAAATTAGTCATATTTTCATTGTCACTCGAAAAAATCATAATTGTTTTTTGTTTTTTTTTTTAATAACTTTGGGAAGTTTCTAAATATATTGCTCATATTAGAAGCAATAGAAGTTGGCATCAAATACAATAGATGTGTTAAGTTTCAAGAGTGTGCCACCGTATTAAAAAAATGGCAGCAAGCAGAGTATCTTTCGCAGCTATTTTGTAATTTTGAAAATTTGACGATTTTTTTTTTTAATTTTAAAAGCTTAAGACACATCCAAATGTAAACACTAAACGGTGAAAATGTTCTTCTTGCCAAAACGAGCAAATATAGAGTTATAAAACTAGTGTGCCACCAAATGAAAAAGAAAAATTACATTGATTATAAGATGACGATGATTTGCGAAACAAAAATACCAATTTTACAATTTTTATTGCCACATATTTTAATTTTGTTTTAGTATATATTTTTTAAGATTTTATTAAAAAAAATTCGCGATGGAATCTTGATTCTTATGCAAAAGTAAAGATAATGCATTGTGTAAAATAAGTGTGGCACCACTTTGGATGAAAAACACTTACAAGTATTCTGAAAGCCCAATCTGTTGGCTCAATGGCGGTTTTTAGCGTAGGAAACCGGATCCTCCATCCATATCAGCTGGGCAAAGTACATTGAGAATTCATTCCTTGAGCTCAAATTTGTCAACCCTAATTCCGTTTAACGCCCTCAGGCGCTCTTAAATATCTTCATAAATATCGTTGGTTAATTTGATGTGTTATTTTTTTTTTATCTATTTCCGTCCTCGATAAGAGAAAACATATTTAGCTTTGACACGTGCTCTATATGTATATTTAGTACTTGCAAATATTTATTATTCTTAAAGCTATTACTTTTGTTATCATTGCATGTGTCTTCTAAGCAAACAACAATAATTTGCTGAAATAAACTTTTTTCTTTTAATTTTTATCAAGTTTATCACTCACCGTAAAGAGTAAGCGTACTAAAGGGAAAGGGATGTTTGTTAATTTCATTATCACTAAATACATAGCAGCTGTATTACGCGTTTACGTATGCAAAAAAAAAAAGATAACAAAAAATTAACAGCAATGTTGACGTTGGCAAGCTGCTGCCTCAAATTAAGTGGGCGTGTGCGAGTAAATTATACAAAATGCCTGCGAGTCAATCACGCACTCATACAGCTGCACAATAACACGCGCATAACCGGCAATGCAGTGAAAAAAATAAAAATAAATAGAATCAAGAAACGCGCAGATAAATACAATCGTAAATAAACACGCGCGGGCTTATGAATATAGACGTAATAAAAAAAAACATATGTACATACATACGTACTTTAATGTGAATACAAGCAAAAAGTTACTGCACGCGCTTAGTAGAATTTGCCACATACTCGTACATACATACATACGCTATGGCCTATGAAACCCCTAAAAATTATATAAAAACAATATAAAAATATGCAATAAAAACAACTACAAAGGAATTTCTTATCGTCAATTGGAAGAGATCAATGAGCCACCAAGTAGGCGCAAGATAGCAAACAAAGAAGTTGCTTAAGGAATTTATGTACATACATACATACATACATACGGCTCACCGCTAGAGGCTAAAAAAATACAGAGCGATGTACATATATCCCCCACATGCCGTTTGGTCGACGCAATAGGCTAGTTGGCTGTGGAGTTGTTGTAGGAATTTAGATAGATAAGTGGCGGGTGTGTTGAGTACAGACACGAGCGCAAACAATTTGTCGCCTAACTGAAATTGACACTAAATATACTTATGCGCACACACATAAAAAGCCCCAAATGTGCTCAATTTTACGCAACAGTGATTTCTTGGATTTTTCAGTCATCGGTCGGTCGCATTTCGGCCACTGTTTCCACAACCCACCACCCCTTGTACTAATCTCTGCTGCTGAGCGCTTCAGACCTAAGTCGCTTCGGTCGTCCTCAGTCAGGCAAAATATGTATATACATAGGTATTTACAGCAAAGGTATGAATTACATACTTAGTTGCTACAGAGCAAGTCGGCTAAATCCGCAACGACCACAAATGCAATCCATAATAAAGTTAAACCAAAAATTTTACGCAAAGCTAAGCACCGCGTCTTCAGGCTGGCACTTCAAGTGTTTCATTGCGTTTACTTGGGCGTAAGTATCTACCTACATTGAGCGCGCCTCAGAGGAGCAGCCAACTTTCGCGCGCATCAGCACATTGTCAAAAATTGCCAAAAATGAAATACGTTTATATGTACATATATTGCGGGTTGAATGTTGAGTGCTGAGACTCGCGTGGAATACTAATTTTTAGCCTTAACTTACTTACTAACTGTAATTGCAGACGCTTACACGTGCCGTCGTATTTCTTCATTTATATGTATGCATATTACGGTGCATCACTCTCCAAACGAAAAAAAAAAATCGGTACTATTTTTTCCATCCCAATTATTAAATTTATTATATTTTAAGACTTCGGCCATTACATTTCAGATCAATTTTAAGATTTACTCACGCTGCACCGATTTGAAAACACCTCCAAAATTGGGTTTTTATAAATAAAATTAGTTTTTAAAAAGATGATAGAAGATCCAAGCTAAGAATAAATATAAAAAGTTATATAATTCCGATGTAAAAAACGCATTTTCTTTGTGGGGCACCCTAATGTACACGCATGTTTCTTGCTTATTTACAATGAGATTTATTTAGTCTTATTGTATTGTTTTGCTGTTGTTGTTTTGTTCGCCAGCTTTATACGTAAATATTGCCGCTGTTTTAGCTGGTTATTTGCCGTTTTTAACTTGTTGTTGTTTACTTAAGCTTTTCTCGGTCCAAAGTTTACATTCCACATTGCTTTTTTGCTTTTTGCGTGATTTTTTTATTGAGTTTTTCATTTTTATTTCACTGAAGTGTTGGGTATACAAAAGGTCTCCGATCTCTGTGCAAACGAACGTGAATTACTTATAATATATTTACTATACATGTGTACATATGTACATACGTAGCTCTGTTTGTATGTATGTACATACATATGTACACCATTGTAAAAGCAAACTCGTTCTAAGGGAATTGTAGTATTTAATCCTTGAAATTGTTGCGTCGTGTACTTTATTTGAAATTTTCATACCGTGAATTTGTAAATTGTTTACCTACATATATTTTAAGACTGGCATGCCTTGTTTCTAAAAAAGTCCGTTAAAAAAATTATACATATCTATAAATGGCCTGCGTTTTTCCAGCTTGCTGCACTACACCTCACTGAAAAGCCTAAATTATATCTGTTTAAAATTTTTTTAAAAATACATGGGGCGTTTAATGTTCACACTAATTAAAAGTTCATAGAATATTTAAAATATTATAAGATGATTTGACGATATGGCAACCCTGGTAAAGTATTTGTAACAAAAAGCTTTTTAAATACCTTTTAATTGAACGATATTTTTAATATACATTTATTTATCTAAGCTTAAATTTTTTTGAGATGGCAACCCTTTTTTATTACGCGTTTTAGATTTAAATATTTTGTAACAAAAACAAATATCGAGTCTCTTAACCATCTTTAGCATCTCAATTTGTTATGCTTTACGTACTTAATTATTAACGTATACTTTTTGCAAGCTGGCAACACTGTTTACAAATATTTAAATTTAAATGTTCAAAAGAATAATGGAGGAACGAGCGTCGACGAGTGCTCGCCAAAGCGGGACAGTGGCACAGGTGATCCACGCTTTCGAATTCCTCCTTATCACACAGTCGTTTCATTGTAAACCCATTCTAGCAGAGTGGGTTCCCATCAGGCAGTGCCCGGTGAGAAGGTAAATCTGCAGCCAGAGTTGGCAGGAAGATAGCGGAATGTCCGTATTACGAGCTGTACTGGTTGCTACATTCCCTGACAATCTTCGATGCAGATTTGTTACAATTAAGTGCTTTCAGAAAATATTGTTATCGTCTCTTGCATCTTTGTTTATTACTGTTATTTCGGCTTGAAAAACGCTACAGAAATCTGGCAGATGGAAACTAAGGCTAAGTGGGAGTTCTTGCGAGTATACCCAACTTCTTATCTTAAAATCCAACTTGGATCCATCAGTGTAGATGGTTGATGAGTCAGAATACAAGATCAGGATCGAATCCTCTTCACATTCACCCTTGAGGGGATCTTTGTCTGGAAGTGATTCTGTAGTCCAGTAGGCGGCACCGTGTAGTCCAGGCGCCTGAAGTCTACTGGAAGATCTTACAAAATTCTAGAGTGGCCAAACCTCGTGTCACTCCATTCGATCAACATGTTTAATTTAATAGCATTACAAGCTTATCGACAATCTTATTTTGTTCAATATCTCGAATATCAATGTGCGCCGGAACCCAGAAAACCCAAACACGATTGGTCAGACCAAGAGGGAGGCCCTCCCGCGTAAGTTTTGATGTTACCTAATGTGATCTGGCGTACTTAATAGCCGTCAACCACTCAATATGCATTTTACCACAACTCAGGAGACCTTCTGTCTCGATCTAGATAACAGTCAACTCTATGATACCCCTCATTGCTTGCGGCTTGGATATGAATCTTTAGAGGATTGAGATCTAGAAGAACTTTCAAGTATGCTGTGGGTAATTTCTCTTCGCTGCTGTTAGGTACATATATGTCTGTCAGCCTATATGTATATCTTGCTGAGCGCCTTGATGGTACGCCGTTGTGTAGTTCTCTCATACCATATATCGGTGTAAATATATTCGTTCTAAGAAGGGTTGTTCTAATATTCCGGTTTGTATGACTTACTGCGGTGCATCTTCTGAATGCCTACTGGATTCTGTTAACCTGTTTGCTGATTTTTTCAAATCAAATTTTGTTTCAAGCAATACGGCTGGTAGTTTCTGTGCCGGTGTTGGTAAAACGGTCTGTTTTGGGTCCTTGTCAATCTCGGAAACTGACGTAATCAATGGTATTGCTGCCCTTAAAACCTCATTAAAATGCGATCCTGACGGACTCTCGTCATTTATATTGAAGAAATGCAGTATGTCTTTTTGCAAACCTCTGTATTATATTTTTAATTTCTCATTAGCGAGTGGTAAGTTTATTGACCGATGGAAAATAGCCTCTATCACTCCAATCTTTAAATCTGGCAACAAGAATAATGTAGCTAATTATAGACCGATCTCGAAACTCTCTAACTGCTCGAAACTTTTTGAGAAAGTAGTTAAAGAGAAGTTATTGTTTGCAATTAAAGGTTCCATAGATGAGTGTCAACATGGTTTTATTAGCGGTCGATCCACGGTTACGAACCTCGCTACTTTTTTCACAATTTTGCGTTTCGTCATTTAAGACTGGCCAACAAGTAGATGTTATCTATACAGACTTTGCTAAGGCTTTCGATACTGTTACCCATAGTATACTATTGTACAAGCTCGAAAAAATGGGTTTCCATTCTACCTTTTTATGCTGGACTAGATCTTATCTCAGCAACAGAATATCATTTGTGGAAATTGAGAACACTAAGTCTTATTCTTTCGTAGCCACATCTGGGGTTCCTCAGGGTAGTATTCTCGGACCAATTCTATTTCTTCTTTTTATTAATGATATAGGATCTTGTTTTAGGAACTCGAATTATCTGCTCTATGCAGATGACTTAAAGATTTTCAGAACCATAGCAAGCTTCTCAGATGTTGTCCTGCTTCAGGACGATCTTAATAACTTAGCTAATTGGAGTATTATTAATAATTTACGCCTTAATATTAAAAAATGCTTCCATATGAAGCTTTCGAAAACCCTCAACATCCATATGTCTACTTATAAACTTTTTGATGACAACCTTTCTACTGTTAGTGAGTTTGTTGATCTTGGAGTAATGTTTGACTCAGGCTTTACATTCTCAAATCACATAAGTTTTATTTTACCAAAGGCCTATTGTAACTTGGCTTTTATGCGGCGATATGCCAAAGACTTCAAAGATCCATACACCAGGAAAACTTTATATGAAAGCTTAGTGCGCTCGAAATTAGAATATGCATCGATAATATGGAGCCCGATTTATGCTGTTCATTCTCAGAGAATTGAAAGAGTACAAAGAAGTTTTAGCAGATTTGCTCTTCAACCGCTTCGCTTCTCTGATCCATTACCATCTTATAGTGCCCGTTGTGCCCTCATAAGCATGAAGTCACTGGCGTCCAGGCGTTCTATTCAAACTCTGATGTTTATTTATGACCTAATCTGTGGTTTGGTTAAGTGACCGGAACTTTTAGCACAAATAAATTTTAATGTCCCGCGCAGAACTCTCCGCGCGCATTATCCGTTTAATGTCAAGATAATCCGAGCTAATTACTTCATATTATATTTAATAGCATACGCATGTATCTTTTTAGTCTGTAAGATTTGTTTTTCTAGTCTGTAAGTTTTGCATTGCTAGTCTGTAAGATTTATAAAAATCATAGACTTAATAAATTAAATTGAATTGAAATTGAATTGAATTGAAATATGTATAAGTTATCATCGGACGTACTATCGCCATATATGTATGTAATGCCAACTTTTTCCTGCCTTGGACACATTTGCCATATATAATATTACAGCTTTTCCCGCTGTTTCCTTCACGTGCGTTTTCCAGCGCAACCTGAACAAACACCAAGGGGCGATTGAATGCAATATAAGCTTTTGTTGTTTGCCATAGAAGCGCACATGCGGTAGGAAAAATAAAAGTAATCTCTTCCGATGACGCACAGCGCAAATGTAACTATAGCAATAAATCTGAAGAAAAAAAATTATACAATATACTATATATAGCTTAATCTGTATATTTTAATTAAATTCTTTTCCATTTCCTTTTTCATTTGCAGGCTCACGCTAATCACTACATCAACTTAGGTACGACAAACAGAGAAGGTACCATGGCGCCCACAATCTGCTCAGAGAAGAAACCGCGTCAAATACGCACAAATCTCAAGGAAATACGCCGCCAGCCAAATACAACATCAGCGCTATTGTCATCGGTAGCGGTGGCATCCGCGTCAGTGGCGGCAGGCATGGGTGGTAGTGGAGGCGCGGCAACTAATAACAGTAATGGCAATGCGCCCATTGCCACAAGCATTATTAACTATGGTAAGTTGAGTAGCTTAAGTGGAAAAGTATCTATATAGGTATATACAAGTGTATGTATGTATTTGCACGTAACTGCGCGACGTCAAAGCGTCTAAGCGTTAAGCTCGAGCGCACGCGGCAGCCTTTGGCGTATACGTAATGCACACGCGGGCAACAATGAATGTAGTTATGCTCCCGGAAGCAAAAAAAAGAGAAAAAAACAAGCGCCAAATAACAGAGCTATGTTTGTTTGTACATAGGTTACCTGATTTTATTTGGAGTACATGCGTTCGTATGTGTCGTAAGTGAGGTGGTGAGCAGCGCGCTGCGCTGGTTGTGCAAAAGCGAAGGCGGCGATTTTTGACTAGTTACGGCGCGGCGCGCTGCGGGATTATAAGCCTTACTAAGTAGAATTCAACTTTCTGTATTTTTGCGCAGAACTTCTTTCTGCGTAAGAAGCCATCGGCACGCGCTTCTCCCGCGCGCGCGCTCGCGCTCTTTACACCGCGGCAAAACACTCGCGCGCCCTCGTGTTGATGCGCGCGCTCAATACCAATATGCAAGCAGTTTTCCCCGTACACGTGGCCGCGCGACTTTGTGACTTTACGTATTGCCCCTTAGCATACGTTTTCACTTTTGCGCCATGTTTGCACTTTTGCATAAATTTTCAACTTTTGCGCCCTGACAACTGCCAACCATTTGTTCTCGTTTTAATCTATGCACTCATTTGTTAGCGCGTGTGCGCGTTGTGTTTTGCATTTTTCACATTTTGCATTGATTTGAAGTTTGGCAGCGCAGCGCGAGTTTGTCTGTCTGCTTGTGTTGCTGATTTCTGCTTGCAGAAAAAGTTGGGAATACTCAATAAAACCTCTTTTATGTCTAGCGCTTTCGTTAACTTTCTGACTCACGTTTTATTGTAGCGCTTTGGTGTAGCGTAGCGGAGCGCACCCACAAATTGGAAATAAGTAGAAAGAGTAAAAAACACAAAAACACAAAAAAAAACACAGATCAAAAATTCAATTTGTCATCGTCTGCTGCGAGTCATCGGAGCGTGTATGGGTTCTTTCTTTCATTTTTCAATTTCAATTAACTTTCGTAACTTTTGCTACGACGCTCAATTTATTCTTTCGGTGCTAATAATTTTTTCTACAAGTTGCCGCTACGTAAATGTAATCATCATTGCTTTCTTTGGCATTGTATGCAATGCGGTGCTGGGAGTTATATAAGTTTGGAGTTATACAATAAAATTTATTTTTAACGCTGACTTCAACACGTTTGACGAGTTTCAACTTATTAAGGTATTCATTAAAAATTCAGAATGCGAAAAAAGTGATCTAAGTTAAAAGTTTCAATTAAATAAAAAAAAGTGTTACTGTTCATTAAGAAGCACGAAAAATGAAGTAAT